>NW_024345601.1:11838375-11894369 GCF_902729225.1 Pteropus medius
AAAGTAAAAGAAAAAGAAAAAAAGACCCTGTAACTAATGTGAAGGAAAATGCCTAACAATGAAATTAATGCCGATTGCAAATGTAACTTTCAAGATGCACACAGCCCAGTAACCCCTCAAAGAACAGATAATACAATCTGACTGCTTTCGAAAATGTCAAATGTACCTGCAAGAAATAGCTATGTAAATTGCCAGGGCAAGCTCTATACTAAGAGTCCAAAGTTAATTTTTAAAATCTAAGTCATTGATCCCATCCCTCTCAATTTTGTTCAAATCAGAACTTTACTTCGCTCACTTTTTAAACAACCATGTGTTCACACCTGCAGAGGCAGTTCTTCAGCCTGACTCTGCAACAGGATAACGGCACCAGGTTCCTAGGTACACACCTCAGGTCTGTGCAACCTGGGCATGTTACTTAACATTTTTGTGCCTCATTTGCATCATCTAAGAATGAGATTATAATAGCACGTAACTTATAGGTTTGTTGAGAACTATTCCCAACACATGGTTAGTACCACGTCATGCCATTGTTAGGTATTATGAGTAATGGTCATGCATGACCTTTGTATGACTTCATGAATACACTGAGATAGGTATCACCATCTGCTCACATCATGGATAAGTAGACTGCACTTTTCAGATGTTGTAACACGCCAACGTTACAGAGCATATCAGGCAAGACATAGCATCAGATCTGCCCCTTGGCACTACCTGAAACAAACCGAAGATTAAGAACAAAAGCATCCATGTCAAATAACTGAAGAGGCACTGAAGACTTACAAAGGTCTTCTTAACGACTCTCATAATTTTTAAAGTGTTATTATTCTGACATTCCACAGTACATATGAATAGAACAATTTAACAGACTAAAATATGGGGACTAGAACAATAAACAGTCTATGTTTGCTACTGGCTGGCTCAAACCACTCTCTACTTATTTGCGACTTCTTGTCCATATTGTTTTTATTAGTTTTACATGTTTAGGAGGCACTTGACAAAAGCAAGGAAGAGCAAGTGAGCACAACTGAATTATAGTCTTTTAGAGGTTACATTTATGTCACACATCTTATTCCTTGGTAGTTTAGCTATAGAGCATACAGGAAATGGAGCACTATTGCTGTCCTAAAGAACAGCAAGTGACCTCACAAAGCCCACCTACTCAAGGTCTTACCCACGAGTAGTGACTGAGCTTTAGGGATTCCAACATACTGAGGTGGCTAAAGACAACTGATTTAATTTACATCAACATAGCTATGAACATGTTCAATGCATAGAAATTTTGACTGGGCATGTTAGATGGAAAGAGAGGGAGGAAAAATACAGAAAGGATCAGTGTCCCTTCTTGGGACACTGTATTAGACTGACTGCAAAAATAGCTCCAATCTCTACTTCTTCAGCTTTCTACATCCTTCGCAATATGACTGCAGCTCTTTTCAACAAAAGATTGAGTTTACATCCCCAACTTAATCTGGGCTGATTTTGTGATTTTGTGATTTTGCTTTGACAGAGAAGTTAGGCTGCATAAATTCTGAGTCTTGGCTTCAAGGGGCTTCATGTATTTCTGCATACTCTCTTGGACCATGTGATCACCATGAGAAGCCTGGACTAAGCTGCTGGATGATGAAGAGACCATGTGGAGAAAATCCCAGGGCCCCAGCTGATGTCATCCTAGACCAGTCAGCCTCCAGTAACACAGAAGCAAGTGAGCATGTTCAGCCAAGTTCAGCAGAGACACCTCCTCCCAATCTACAGCTGACCACAGATGTGCTCAGCGTGACCCCAGCCAGGACCACAAGAGCCACCCAGCCAAACCCATTAACTTGTGAACAATAATAAAAGCTTATTGTTTTAAAGTATTGAACTTTGAGGTGGTTTTTATGCAGCAACAGATAACTGACACACTTTTTCAATTCCTATGCTGAGGATGTGAGGCTTCTCGGACTAATGAGCTCCTTCAGGTAAACACTTACCAAACTAGGTCCCTTAAAATACTTCCGTGAAGTGTTAATAGGCTTTACAAGGCCAGGGGGTGTGGGGAGAAGGTGATCAAATAAATGTGGGAAATGTTCTAGCTGCTAGACACTGCTATGTGTCACAGTACATGGCACATGGTACTTGATCGATAATTATTGAATGATATGAAAAAAGCGTGCCATTACTTCTCCCAGTAAAGGCAGTAAGACTGAGGCACATTCAGGAGCTCTGTATGTTCTGATGCACATAAACCCACCGAAGATTCTGAGGATTATCAGAACACACCAAAAAAAGTCACCTTTTAATGTTAACTCCAACACGTCTAAATTTTAGTCAAGGCATTAGTTTACAATCTTAAACATAGCACACCTGCTAATTATCATTCAATATCCATTTTCTTCTTATTCATCAGTAAGACAGCCTCAAGTGTGCTTACCTAAAGAATATACTGTTAGGCTCTCTTGCAGCTGGGTATGACCGTGTGACCCAGTATTGACCAGTGAAATATAAATGGAAGTGTTGTATGGAATATCCAGAAAGTCTGCAGAAATTGAGGAAGCTCCCTCAACTAAGAGGGCTCCTTTCTTATAACTCCTTTCTGCTACACATCTGGACTGTGGGTATGATGGCCGAAACTTAACTGGCTCCAAGTGACCTTGAAAATGGAAGCTACATGATTAAGACAGTGGGACAGAATGAAAGAAACCTGGGCTCCTGATCATACTGTGAAATCATGGCATGCCTAGCACTGAATTTCTTTTCCATGAACTTCTATCTTAAGTCACTGTTCTTTTTTTACATTTTTCTGTTATAAACTGTCAAAACTAATCCTGACACATCAAACAAATAGGGCTTTTCAGAACACACTCTTATGAATCCCTTACCTTATATCCTAGACTTCTCATTAGTACCATAAAGCCGATTTTGAAAAAAAAATTTTTTTCTACAGAAAAGAAAGTATTACCTTTATTTAGATATACAGAAACGGTGACCTAATTTGCTATTCTCCAGTAACACACACTTATAAACACCCACCTTGCTTGTGGGGCTTTACTTGATTATAATAATCATTTCCTGATGAAGAACAGAAAGGCAACTATTAGAAAGTGAAACTGCCAAGTGAAGTATATCTGTGTACTTATGCTCTGCCCCCGCTTCTGTATCATTCAGTGAAAGAAAACATACCTGGCTTCCCATTTGGACTTTTCCTTGTGGCTCCTCTTTAAACATCCAATTATAAAGAAATTTATTTGTTTAGACTTCTTCCTTGGGGAAATCCAGAAATTAAATTGCTTTGCCAACAAGGCCAGGAAAACAAATCATTTGTGTTGCGGCTGAGCCATAAGGCTCAAATCATAAACACAAGCAGAGCCTGCACAGCTTTGTTCTCACAAAGCCATTTGGGAGAAGATTTTCATGGCAGCAGCTGAAATGTTTCTACCAAAACAACACCTACACTTTGCTAGAGTTATTTTCAGAGGAGAAGGTTTCCCCTACTGCTGTTTAAATTGTTAAAATGTGTAGTCAAAAGCAAAAGCTCGCTTAAGCCTGAGGCTGCAGCCCGGCATGAGAACACAGTGGCCACTTCTTGGCTGGAGGACCTCGGGCAGCTCATGTAACCTCACTGACCTCAGGTCCTCACCATAAGTGGGAACCTCAGCACCTCAGAGACATCCCCGAGAACTAACAGGAGAATGCATGCTAAGCACCATAGTTATAGGATAAGTATTCAAAACAACGAAAGCTGTATTAATTCTTATCAAATTTTATGCTAAATATCGTGAATACCTTGGCGAATAATGATATAAGAACTTATGGGTGAGCCGTATGTAAAGATACCACGTTAACAGTACTAATGTACTTAAAAGTCCATATGTCGAAGCCGTAGAACCTCATTTTACCTCAGACCACTTATGCGGCTTCTTCTCCACTCTGTAGGACAGGGTCATGGACAGGAAGTTGTAAAAACTCTCTATAGCTAAAACCAGACATCATAAAGTCTATTTACTGGAACGTCTATATCCAATTCATTAATAATGATAGCTGTTGAGCATTCACCAGGTACCAGGCACCAAGCGATCCACTTCTCATGGGTTAATCATTTATATCTCACAATTATACACCCGGAGGTGCGTCATGGACTCTGTAATGTAATGAACAGATCCCACTTCGGAGCTGGAGAACTTATTTCCCTGCTCTTGCAAGTGCTGCAGGGAGATTGCAGAAAGCTGCCCCACCCAAGATCAAGAACCCCTTCCCCAGTCAACATCAGAGAATAAAGGCCCAACCTGTTACCTGGGGGGTTACTAAGGCTCCTGTCAAGACTGCATCAAAAAAAATAAATAAAATAAAAAATAGACTGTATCACAGCTCAACTCCTTCTGCCCAATCTCAAATCCTTCCTTCCCCTTCAATAAGTGTTGATCTTAAGAGACAGCATAGGTTCTGTAATTACATTCATTTTTTTTTTTCAGATGAAAAAAGTAAGTCTCAGAGAGGTTAAGAAACCTGTCCAGAGTCACACAGCCAATGAGTGGTATGATTGGGATTGGGACCCAAACATTCTGATGCCAGAGCCTAGGCCCTAAATCACTCTGTACTACTGCTCAGTCAAGTTTGCATTTTTATATCCAATAAAATAAACTGGGTAACCTGGCTGTTGTCCTCACAGTAGACTGTAAGAAGCAAATTAGAAGGAGAGAAAAGAGCTGCAAGAGAAGGCAGCCTCAGTAAACTGTTACCAGACAATCAGAAAACAGAAGCTACTCTAGATCTTTCAAACCAAAGGACCGGTGAGAGTGATGGAATGTCTGAGAGGTCATAGAGGGAACAGAGAAGCACCCGAGAGACTAGCGATCCTGAAAAGCTGCTAGTTTGCATACGCAGGAGGGTTAATGGAAGAGAGTGATGTAATCAGAGAACAAAGACTTGGGCCAACTAGATGATATTAGAACAACAACACTGCTATAAAGAAAGGAGAAGCCAGGTGAGAGCAGAAGCAATGAAAGAAACACAGCTCTTTCTAGAGATACCAAAGAAAGCAGAGTGAGGCAGGGAGAGGCAGCCTTCTGTCTCCCCGCAGACACCAAGGGGCAAAGGAGCCTGGGAAAGGTAGCTACCTGTATCACAGACCAGATCTAAGAATAAGTCTGTGTTTGAGCGGCCCTAATGTACAGCTGACCAACGGACAATGAGGAAGTATAAACACTCCAAAAATAAAATACAAGAATTAATAAAGCATATCTGTGAAGACTTAGTTTAATGGCAAGTGGTCCTATACACTCCAGCAGTCCCTAAGCAAACAAAACAACAGTAATAACACCTTTCACTTAGATAGCTCTTACAGGCACAGTGCTATGTTACTGCACAGTTCGACTGCTAATATCTAAAGGGATGAGGCTGAGAAGTTTTGGTTATTCTGTTTAGTAAATCAGGGAATATATGCTATATTCTAAAAGTATTTCCATCATAAAATATAGTGAATTTATTTGATAGAGTTTAGTAGAATTTTATGATCAAAATTTTACTTATATAGAAAAAACTGTTGCCCACCCTTGTCAGCTAAATAAGGTGTCAATGTAGCTTCGATTCTGGAAGACTAGATCTGCCTTCACAATTTTATCTGTTGTTTGACAAAGTAGGAGCTAGAACACAAATTCTTGCTCCCTTCTCAGAAGTCCTCTGCTGACTTCACTGATGCAGCAGAAATTCTTGGGAGTAGGAGGGGGCAGAGGAGAGAAAAACTGAAAACAAAAATGCATTACCAAGAATCTCCTGTCAGTGCTGGTTTTGGCAACACAGATACTAAAACTGGAACGATACAAAGATTGGCCTGGCCACTGTGCAAGGATGACATACAAACTCATAAAGCATTCCATATATTGCTTTACTTTTCTAATGTTCACAGGTCTGATAAGCAAAATGACTTACCAACTGAGGCTACTTCTCGCTTCAAACCCCATCCCCAACTTTTCCTCCAAGGAGAAAATAAAGAAAGGTTCTCCAGTCACAGTATTCAGCAACCAACTCAATGTTTAATTATCTACTTTACCCTTCCAAAGACATTTAATACACATTTTTTAAGTTATATTATATATAGTTCCTTCAGAAGGAATGTGATTGTTCACATATAAAGATTATAAATAATTTCAGTTCCTTCAATGCTGCCCACCCCGACAAAGCTTTAACGTAATAAAACCCAAATGGCTTGAGATAGGATCTGGATTCAAGGCTCAGCTTTGCTTCTAGCTAGCTGTGTAGATTTAGGCTGGACAATTAACCTCTCTGGGCCTCTGTTTCCTCATTTCCAACATGATGCAACTAGAACTAGCTGATGCCCACAATTCTTTCGGTCCTGAAATGATTCTACAGAAAGATAATAAAAGTCCTGCGTAGAATCAGATGAACTTTTTCTCACTTCGACATGGCCCAGACATCTATCTGAGAGATTCCTTATCAGAATTAAAAGTACAGTCTGTGGCTGTGGCATAAAGTTTGACCTCATTCCTTGCTCTCGGTTGACTGTGATCTCACCTAGCAATTCTCAAGCTGGCTCCTAGGTTATTCTGATTGCAAAGAGAGCCTTACTCTCCCTCCCTGTACCTACATTCTCTGCCATGTAACCTTGTAGTGCCCTCCCACTCTGGAATGAGACCCTTGACTTTCTTTGGTAAACAAGATATTAGCCAACATGATACAAGCAAACGCTTGCAGACAGCTTGAAGATGCACTGTTGGGCTTGCTCTCATTCTTGCTCCTTTATCACGGCCACGAGAACACACTAGGTCTAGCATGCTTGGGGATGAGAGACACATATAACTGAGACAAGTCACCTCAGTCCTCCTAGCTAAAGCCATCCTAGATCAGCCAACAGCCAGCTGAGCTCCCAGACATGTAAACAAATTCAGCTAAGATTAGAAGAATCTGCCTGCCCAACTCACAGCTGACCAGAGACACCTGAGTGAGATAAGCTAAAATAAGCTAAGCCCCGATCAAGATGAGCTGAATCCCCCAAACTTGTAAGCTAAATGTGTTTTTGTATTATTGTATTCCAATAATAGTTATTTGTTATGCAGTATTATTGTGGCACTAGGTAACTGATACACATTTCTTGGAATAGTCGCCCTCAGCCAGATAATGACTATTTCCAGGAAAAAGTTTCCTTAGTGTTGAAACAAGTTTGGGATACACTGCATGCCTTAAGTTTATCTTAGAAGTTCATAACACATATTAATACTTTTACGGCTCTAAGAAGTCCCGCAGTAAAGAAATCTACTTAAATTTGTCTAACTCGTGTTACCCCCAGCCTATTTTACCACAGAACCCCGAGTACGATTCACTAACAAATTCTCCTCTAGGCTTAGGTCCCACGTCTAGGTTGAGTATCTAACTTCTTGCTAGTTAGCTATGCATCTCATTGTCTCTTCCAAGACAGTTACCGGGCCCTTCGAAAACAAACAAAATAAACGAAAACCTTAAAAGTACTTTGAAATCATGACAGCTTATATATTTTTTTAATAACCAAAGTCTAATTAGAAACGAAGGGGAATGTTCCACAAATATCTGAAACCCAGACATTGCCTTAGTCTAATTTCAACTTTCTCAGCTACTAAAAGCCTAACAAAAACCTAACGCTAACCTTGCCATTTCCTCCTTAACATTCTTCAGAGGCTCTCACAATGCCTTGGTTCATAAGCCTTGGATAATCAAGGCCCTGATTCCTTATCCATTTCCTCTCCCACCACTCTTTCTCCCCGCTGTCTCCCTCTTCCTAGTCTCCTCCCACCCTTAGGTATACACGCTACCCATGCTGAAGAACTTCCAGCTCCATCAAATGGGCCATGAGCTAGCGCTCTGAGACTCTACAGTGTCTGGTTCTATTTCACGTGACCTTGATTTATGTAGCTTTGCGATAATATAATTACATTAATACAGTCTCACATTCATTTGACTCAATGTTAAAATTCTTCAAGAATTGTAGCTTTGAAGTTGGCTGGGTGGAGAGAACGCTAAACTCTGTTTACAGAGTGGCCACAGGGTGGCGCCGTCTTAGCTTCTAAAGGGAAATACCCATCTTGAATTATGGAAATTCTGAATTTGCAAGGACTTCAGAAACACAACTCACATAAAATGTGACCTCTAGAACATAGAGTTTCTTGTGCTAGGAACTCCCTTAACCACACAGAAGCCCCCAACATACAGAGTTCATCCAGCTAACTTCAATCAATCTGTCATGTGTCAGTTGAGATAGTACTTCTTCCTGGAAACTTTGCCTGAAATCCCCAAGAATAGGTTGTGAGGCCCTCCACTGTAAATGCGTGTTATTTGGTCTCCTTCCTGGGGGAGGGATCCTAGCTTATTCTATCTTAGATCCAGAGCCCAATATAGTGCCTGGTTTACAACAGATGATCAATAAATATCAGATGGTTTCTTATGTGGGTGGGTGGGTAGATGGGTGGAGGGAAAAATGAACAAGCAGGTTGGGCCACTGAATACAGCATGACTGATTTTTGCGGTATATTCTCTCCTTATCCTCTTCCCCACCCAACCTCAGGAAAAGACAGTTATAAATATTAGGCAACAGCAGAAGAAAAAACACAAGAAAAAAAAGAACCTTGATCATCATAACAGCTAGATAAGAGTGATCATTATGAGTTTAGAATTAATGTGGTGAGGGCACTACGTTAATTTTTGAGGTAAGGGCACTTTTCAAAAATATAAAAGACAATGAGGAAAAAAAGTAGGACACAGCAGAGTATCCTTCTTCTGCTCATCACAGAAAATGCGCTAACGATACATCTTTTTTTTTTTAAGATAAACATTTTAACCAATTATTTTTGAAAGTGAAGGACTCACTCCAAGAACTGCTATGCAGTGAATGTGACCTCTTCAATGTAGCAAAAATGTAGGAAAGACTTTCTTTAGAGCTCCATGGGGTCAGATTCTCTGCTTCCCAACACAAAACTCACTGGAGAAATATTTTTGTTTCTCATTCATTTTCACCCTGGACACCAAGTTCACTGTCTCTGTTACCCCATGAGTTGTCTTCTTTAATGGGGGTAGAAATGTATGCAAACACACAGATAAGACATTTTAAAACCAAAAAAAGCCTTGTCGCCAATGTTTCTTCTCACATTACTTTTGACCCCAGGCCAAACACCCAATATACCTCTTGCACTTTTAGTTAGGACTAGGAAAATAGTTCTGCCACTGATTTAAACATCCTGCCAACTGACTCCGTGCCATAGCCTTAGGGAATGTCACATGGATGATCTTTTGGCTGTGTATGTGTACTGCCTTGTTCTCTAGGCTTTAATTTTACTTGAACTTTCTTTTGACCCCTTAGACACTATATTTGAAAACAAGGCTGTGCCATAATTTCACAAGCTAGAAAAATCTGTAATGATTTTCTATGGATTGTTTTTACCCTAAAGTTAAGCAAAGACATGATCTGCCACTGTTGTTTTCAGGTTCCTTTGTGCTGTATTTCCCTACTGTCTCAATTCCTTTAAGCCCCACCTAAACATATAAATAAGAACCTGGCCGTGTAGTTGTGTCATCCACAAACCACATCAGAACCTGCAGTAGAAGCAGGTTCTCCCAAATCTCAACCTGAAAGAAGGGGTAACAGCCCCGATTCCCAGAGTTGGTTCTCCCAAATCTCAACCTGAAAGAAGGGGTAACAGCCCCGATTCCTGGAGCAGCTCTGTCCTTTGGGAGCTTGTTAAACTTCCAAGAATTCATTTTGACCTCCTACAACCTATTTTTCTGCATGCATTCTTTCAAAAGACATCTGCATCCCCTGGGAAGAGAAGTGATACCAAATAAAACAAAAAGCAAACTTCAGAGGGGCTTCTCAAGTAAATGCTCTCAAATAAAGAGTAGTTTCTTCCCTTTGTTCTTCCCTTTCTCTTGTTAAGCACCCTACAAAGTTAAATCTCTTAAGGTTATCGATTCTCTTTATTTATAAAAAGCACCCACCAAGTAACCAAATCAAGATCCCTTTTGCAGAAGGGAGCCCGGGGCAGCCGTTTCCCAGAGACCAGGAACCACTGCCACCAGGACTCCCACAAGGCACCCCGTGTCTCTTGCCAATGCAGTTCCTTAATTGGCCATGAATAGTTACAGTCAGCTCCAGCAATTTCTGCCCCCTGTACAGTATAATCTCCTAAAACATCAGCTGAGAGTTGAGGGGCCAAATTTTTAAATAGCATACAATTAATAATCGTAGTACTAATGAAAGAATTACCAAACTGCTATGTGAATTCTGCAGCCCAAAGTGGAAGCTCGGCTAAATGAAGCAAAACTATTCTTCCCCCTATCTCTTTATAAATGTTCCATTTAGTAATGGAAATTTCTGGGACTTGATAATGAAGAATGTGAGCATGTAGTATTTCAGGTTGTATTCATTTATTCGACATACATTGAGCACCATCTCTGGACATAAAGATGAAAATTACTGACAGTTGATCTCAAGGAAGTCACAATTCCACTCAAAAAAGAAACTTCTCATGGAATTTGTTCATGATCATTCACTCAAGAATGATCACTGAGTATCTGTCACTATTCTAGGTGCTGAGGATGCCACAGTGAACAATACAGACAGAAATCCCTACTTCCATGGAACTTCCATTCTGGAGGGATATACTGACAACACACAGGTGAGTAAATGGTCTGGATACTAGAGGATACTAAAGGCTATAAAGGAAAAGGCTGAAGTAGGGAAGGGGGCCGGGAGTATAAGTCAGGGTGGTGGCAACGTGAAATAACTAGGAGTGTAAAGGAAGTCCCCAGCTGGCAAAGATTTGAAGGAGGTGAGGGAACACGTCCTACACATACTGGGAGGGAGAGCTTTCCAGGCCAAGGGAGAACATGCAAAGGCCCTGAGGGAGGCAAGCCTAGCGTGTGTGAGGAGCGGCAGTTGGCAAAGGGGCTAGCATGGAGTGAACAAGGGAGAGTAGGAACAGATGGAGTCAGAAATAAAGAGGAAGGGATGATGCCAAGCCCTGAAGGCCCTGTGAGGGCTTTGGCTTATGCTTGGAACGAGGTGGGAAGCCACTGCAGACTAGGAGCAGGGCAACATGACCTGACATTTTAGAAGGATCACTTGGGCTACTGTGTTGAGGACAGACTGTAGGTGGGCTGGGACAGATGCAGGGAGACCAGCTAGAAGGCTGCTGCAGAATCCAGTCTGGTGACTGGACCAGAAGGCAGTGATGCAGAGAATATGAACCAGTTACTTTTGGGATCTGTTTTGAATATAGAACAAATAGAATTTACTGATGAACTGTTTGTCAGTATTTGAAGTAGAGGTTTTTTTTTCTTCCTACTTAAAATGCCCAGTAAAACTCCAAATTTTTGTTAATTTTGTTAATTATGGGCCTATTTAATCCAGCAGGTTCTGATGATGCGCTAATTTACATCCCCGGCCTTTTTCTTCCAACTGATCCCGAGTTACCTGCCATTGCTTCTAAGATATTTCATTCCTCTGGCCCACTCAACCTGAGCATGACCATCCATCCCCAACCTTGGTAGTGGTGACTATGGAACTAATTTTCCATTCACCCACGTTCAATATCCCTGTTTCTTATTCCTCCCTCTTGCCCACTATAAATCCAGACGTAAAATCCATGAGTTCTTCCTCTGACCCCCATTTTGTACACTTATCCCCCTCTCGGTTTCAATCGCCACCCCTCTGGTGCCAGCCACTACAACCTCCCAGGCAGTCTCACTGGCTCTAACCACTTCTTCATCAAAACCACCTTGCCAACTGCCATAGAAATAATGTTCTGAAAGCTCAGGTTTTATGATGTGACTTCCCCTGCTTTCAAGTATTCAGTCCTTACACCCTGGCCTCCAAGGGTCTCACCTAATGGCTTGTCACAGCTCTTCACTCTCTAAACTCTCATCCCTACCCCACAGGCATTCACTGCCTCTGGAGTGTGAAAGGGCATTCTTGCTTTTCATTCTCTCACTTTTACTGTCACACATGGGGCTTTCCCAGCCTATATTACCTTCTCTCTCTCCCTTCTGTGCAACCTTTCCTAAATCTACTCATCCATAGAGACTCAGTTAGAATTCTGTCCCCTCTTTAGAAACACCCCTGACTATTCTAGCCCCTACTGAGATCCTACTATAGCCCTTTTCATCTGACTCTTTCATTAGGACCTCATGGCGCAGGCGCAGGCGCAGGAGCAGGCCATATTTTCTGGGTAGGTATAAACTTCAAGGTCATATACCAACTTGTATTCATTTTTACACCCTTAACTGATATATATATATAGAGAGAGAGAGTATTCAAAATGTATTTACTGAATTAAGTTATTTCAGGGAAATAAATTAACTGAAACATATTGCTCTCCGTCTTAGTCTTAATCTCTGAAAGTGGGGAATTGAAAAATGCTAGAATTCAAAGGATAAAGAACCTCTGAGTAAAACAGTCTCAGTCATTTCTTACTCTACCTTACTGTTTCTCTTCTACCGTTTTGATTCTTCCACCAACTTTGTTTTTAGATAGTGCGCCACGGAACTGAACAGAAAGTTATAGCTGGGGTTATCTCATAAAGATTATGCTGACAAGCACATCATAACCTAAATTGTAATCTAACTGATCTTTGACTTACAGTCAAACAAGATACTGGCTTCGTGGGAGAGTAAACAGGAATGGAATGAGCAGTTCTAGCCCCACAGTCACAAAGTTTGGCCATCACTAAGACCTCCGGTTAGGGAACTGAGGCCACATCTCAGAAATTACTGCATACCCTCCACCAGTATGTTCTTAATGATAAGATTTCACTGACTTAACAAATCACCATTGTGGGGAGGCTCCCTGGGAAATTATGTCCTCATAGTCCCTAAAATAGGCTACTTTTAAATTCCTTCATCAAGATAAAGATTCCTTCTCCTTAATCCTTACTCTCTCAGGGTGACTACCTCTGATTTTTAATTCATACAAACAACAGATATTTGCCAGTACCTAACATGCACAGCCATCGCCACCCTGAAGAATTCTGACACATTCCTTGGCCTTCTAGGGACTACACTGGGAGGTAGATAACGACTGAGGAGCCACACAGGTATAAAACTACAAATTATGATTAGTACAATGAAGGAAAGGAACATGGAAGAGGGGATGAGACTTAATTCAAAGGGTGCTATGCTCCCCTGAGGAAGTGATACTTGAGCTAAAATCTGAAGACTAAGTCATAAGTTAAATGACAGGTGGTGAGAGAGAAGACATCCTTCTTGTCACAGGGACATGGAAAGCCAGGACACGGGTAGGAGGAATAGTGGTACAATGCAGTAACTAGAAAAAAAAAAAAAAAAAAGACAAAGCTGGAGAATGAGAGAAATGGCTAAGAAGTTAGAAGGCATAAGGTAGGTCAAGCAGAGCCTTGTGGAAAGTGGAAAGAAATCTCTAGCCTCAGAGGAATGGGCAGGCTCAGAGAGTCCTTGCACATAATCTTCAGTATACTGATGTTCTCTACTCACCTGCCATTGCCTACACTAATCACAGTTGCTCTGAGACAAGCCCCTCCGAGAAAATCTTCAGTGGCACAAGACTGGGCTCTCTCAACAACAGACTGGACAGCAAGTAACTAATGGTAGTGACTCTTAGGAGCATTCGAACTTCGAAGTATTAAGAGACCCAATTAGTAATGAACGATGAACTAAAAAGTTTCCATCAATAGTGGGGCTGAGGGACATGTTGAGCCACATGCAAAAACAAACAAACAAACAAACAAACAAAAAACCCGCCATCTCTGTGACTGCTCTGATAAACAGAATGCCTCGGGAGCCTGAGAGTCGTCAACCGTCAACCGGGATCTCTGAGTGCTGGCCTTGAGGGCACTGGCAATTTCCACTTTGCCACATTTGTAATGCTCCCTCTTTTGAACACAGTCCCCACACTGTATGAAACCCAGGCCACAAGGAGAAGGGCTACAGGGAAAAGATAATAAGGTGCTTCAGTTGACATCCCAGCTGAATCCCTATCTTATAACCAGCATCGATTGCCCACCATGGGAATCATCTTGAGTATTCCAGTTCTAGCAAATAGGTGATTGTGAAATTTGGATGCTAACATAATATCAGTAACTGAAAAGGCAACCTATTATATTTCTAAGCATTCCATCATATTTCCGCATTTTAGGTAAAGTAATACAAGTTAATTCTGTAGTGACAAATTTTGTGTAGGTACACACAAATCTGAGCAAAGATACATACTAATGGAAGATACCAATGGGTCTGTCTCCCTACTTTGAGATGCTTATGAATTAAAAACATGCATTACTCAGTATTTAGAACACGTGCTCCATGAGGTCTAGCAATATGTTAAATGTCCAAAGATTCTTAAAGCCATTGTATTTATTTTGTTTTGTCTTACTAATATTTTTAGAGTGTATGTACTGTCATTATTTCAAGTGATGGATGTTAATGATTGGATCACTATTCTATTCCTTGGCCTCAAGTCCAGGCATTCGTCCAAAGGCCACCTGGTGTTTTGGCCAAATAATCTCACTGATTCTCCAACACACCAGGAAATCCCACACCTTCTTTCATATCGTTCCCCCATTCCCTCTCTGGTAAGCTCACTAGCATCCTTCAAGACCCAACTCAATGTCACTTGCTCCATGAAGCATTATCTGATACTCACAAACTTCTCTACCTTTTCTTGACAGACTAAACTACACCTTCATTTAGATATACACAATACTCTGTTTATACCTGTAACATTTAAAATATTTATAATTATTTTGTTTGAACTTCTATTTTCCCGATGACATTGTGATTTCCTTGAAAGCAGTGACCAAAAATTATCCCTTATCGACTCCGTGGTGTTTATTTTAGCAAAGTGCCTGAGTCACAAGAGACCCTCTGTAAATATGTACAGAATGAGTTCAGTGCCTTATTCTAAGCAGCCCTAAATGCCTTTCACGCCGGCTTTTTAAAAACTCTCAAAATATGGATTATAACCCATTAGAGGGATGAGAAATATAAAGAACTAAGAAGAAAAGATTTACTTATCTAAAATTAGAATATATGAGAGAAATCTCTGAAATTTCTAGATGGACAGATCTATTTCACCCTTGTGTTTCTCTGAATTACATGTTATCCATCTTATAGAATCAAATACATTATAATTGACTGCATACATGATCATGAGGCAGAGCTTCTCATTTTTAATTCACTATTCAGAGCTACTCATAGACAAAAAAAGATTCCCAATCACAACTGAAGGCACGCCTCCAAAAATATCTTCTTTTATAAGTATCCCATCTTTTGTTAATGCATCCTACATGCTGAGTGTCCTTAGGGCTCAAGTACAATTTACACTTCATTATCTTATATCTTCATAATGTCTCTAGCTGTTTCATCTCATCCCCTTCTGTCTAGAAAGCAAACTCTTCAAAGATGGTGTCTCAGTCAGGGTCCCAGCAGGAAGCAGATGGAGCACACTCACATGGGGCCACTGGGAGAGTTTAATGAGGAATTATTTACCAAGTATGTGCAGGAGTTAAGGAAGACAAACTGGAAATGTGAAGTGCCCTCAGCCTGAAGAGGCAAGAGGACAGAGCTGGAACCCAGAAAAAGGAGCTGTAGCTATAGGAGAGAGGGTCTCCCAACAGACTCTGCCACTTCCAGAAGGGTAACAGGGACAATCATCAGCCTAGTGGCAAGAAAAACGCTGGGGGATAAACAGGCTGCCCTTGTGGTCATTCTCCCTCGTCTCCCGATGCCTGACTCCTTCCATAAGCCAGACAGCAAAGCGGCCCCCCCAATGCCCAGCCTGCGGGACAAGAGTAGGCTGAATAAAGTGGGGCATAGATCTGGAGGGGCACACAGAATATCCAACACCATTGGCATTGCGTTCGGTACTTGTTTCTCAGACCCCATCCTTGCCATACCATCGCACTAGAAACACAAATGGAAAGAATAAGAGAGAGCCAAGACCCAGGGTTTGCTGGAATCGCACTGTTGAGGAGGGCTCCACTTACACCCATTTCCATTTCCCTGTGAGCATGCAAAGTTGTCCCTCCACGTTCCCTGTGCATTCAGTGCCCACACACACGGAAGAGAACTGGCTCTGGGAACCGAGACTCTATGACTGTGGGTTTTTCAGCACCAAGCACCTAGCAGTAAGGCCTCCAAGAAGCTCGCAAATAGTGACATGGAGTTAGTAAACAAATAACCCAGCTCCTCATCCCGCCAGTGGACTTCTCTGAAGCATGTTCTTCGTAGTTTCCAAAAGACAGTGCTCCAGCAGATAGGAGCCTCAGTGGCCCAAGGTGGGATCTACTTAGCACACCCCATACTGGCAGCCATTCCTTCCTTATCTTACTTCCCCACTCCCCGGCTGGTGCTTCCTAGGACCAGCTCCCAAGGTAGCTACTTGCACTCCAATCCTTGTCTCCAGCCAGCTTTGGGAGAAGCCAGCCTAAGACAATGCATGAGTAACAACCCACACCTCTGAAAACAGACTCACCGTAAAGAGCGTGCGTATGTTCGCAGCTGTGTAGTGCAACCCTTGTCTACAGTTTTTACTCTGCACCAAAGTACACGTGTCCTGAACCTGAAGTTAAAAAATGTGACTTCTAGTCTCCAACTTGGCTATGGTCTAACGTCAGCAAACAACAACCTCCCCAGTTTTCAATTTCCTCATCTGTCAAATGAACTTAGATAACAGGACCTCCTAGTTTCTCATTCAGCTTTAAAGTTTGCTAAAATTTTTTGGCAGTAAAAGGAACATAAATCATGCGGACCAATACTTAGATTGACACAAAACTCCATTTTTTGGAGTATTTTTTTAAACTTAGGTAATTCAGAAAAGCAAAAAGCACTTTTCTATCACCATATAAAAAATAACTTTTGGAAATTAAGAATTTAACCTATCAATCAAATGGCTACTAGATATTATTTTAAATCAAATTTCCTAGATTTGACACATACATTTAATCAATTATTTTAAAACTCATAAATCTTGTATAAACATCTATTGACTACCTTCTTAGTCTATTATAGGATATACCTATAAAAAATCAAGACTGGAAATTTATCATAAATTAATACCTCAAGACATAGAGATCTGGTTTGTTGTTCTGGTTCTGCCAGAACTACAATCTGGGAAAATCATTTCACTTCCTCATTCCCCACACCCAGTAGCACCTCCAAGAGTGGTGGGCCTAGGGGGCATTCCATAAACAATGATCGACTGCTGAAAGAATGGCCCTGAGCCTCAGTTTCATTAAATGGAAAAAAGTGAGTGAGAGGGTTATACTATCTCTATTATCTTGACAATCTCTTCCTAATGTAACATTTATGCTCTTGAAAATATAATCACCTAACATTCTACAGCTCAGTGTGATTACATTCCTCTCTTGAAAGCCATGGCCTCTGCCAAGAGCAGCCATTCTATGGCAGTGCTTATCTACTCAGTGGCAGAAGCCACTGTATGCCAAACTCCCATAAACTGATTCAAAAAAAAAAAAAATTCAGTGCTAGACATGCAGTGACATGGAATGAATGAGACCCATGTTTCTAGCTCTCATATTTACAACAATGGCAAAAATCATACCAATCAGCCATCATAAGCAAGACTTTTGACAAGACCTCACCTCAGTAATATCTGGAAACATATGACAAGCCTCTGGAAGGAGGGTGGGAGGAAGCAGATGAGAACATGGAAGGGGGAAGATTATTAAAAGCACAGCCATAACAAATGCACCATTTGTACTAAAAACCTGGACGTAACAAGGAGGAAGAACTATTTGGGACCATGAGGCTCTTCCTACTTTGTCTCTTATGCACAAAGAATTCAGAGTCTGTGAGTACTGGAAACAGAAGAGGCTAAATGAGAACCAAGAAGACAGTTCTAATTTTGTATCTTTGTGGGCATACTATCTAAAAAATGGTTTCCTCCTAATTTCCTCCAACATGAGAATGGTCAGCTGCTTCTCTATGATAGTTCATCTGAGCTTCAGGGCCAGGAGAGGGGAGGAAAGAAAAAAGTGAGGTTACACAATGTCATTTACTAAAAGGTGAAATATTAAATTATCTTATAGCAAGTATAAATTTGAACAAAATTACAAATACTAATGTTATTTATACTAAATTTATAAAATTTTTAAGAAATATTAAATTACCAAGAAGGAAAATATTAAATTACTTTGGCCATGTTAACATGAATAGATATAATCTACCTAATTATCTACATCAGTGGTTCTCAAAGTTGGGCGCATAATAGAATTACCAGAGAAACGTTTAGAAATTCTGAAGTCCAGAACCAATTATATCAACAATGCAGGGGGTTGGACAACTAACAACAGTTATTTTTTGAAGCTGCCAAAATGATGCTGATATGCAGACATGTTTGAGAACTGGTCTACATTATTCTAACTTAATTTTAATGTGGCTTGAGGCAAAAGACAGTGCCTTGAGCCAGTCCCTGACTTCAAAACCCTTCCTGCCCTGGTCCTTACGGTTGGACATCTGGAGCACAGAGCTTCGTCTCCCCACTGCTTACCTGCCTGAGGCTGCCTCTCTACTCTGTCAAGCCCTAGAATCGGATACTGGTGTCTGCTATGGGGCTTAAGAGGCAAAGAAGCCTGTAGAAGAACCACCAGGAATTACAGTGACGTTAAAATGCTGTACATAAAATGATGTACAGGGAGAACTGGTATCCACAGTGCCTTTGCAGGAATGAGTCACCCACTGGCAAAGAAAACTGGCTGAGTGTGGGCAATGCATAGCTCTCAACATATGCAGCTTCACTGATCTTCAAACATTCATTCGTTTGTTCAAATATTTACTAGCCATGTGGTTTAGTCCTAGCTTACCTTAAACTCACAACTTGTAGGGAAAACAGATCTTAAAAGTAACTGTAATTCAGTGTAACTGGAAAACGGAAGTAGGCATAGGCATGGTGATAACATACACAAGGAACTACTGTCTCTCGGCAAAGGATTTCCAGACTGCAGGAACGGCATAAGCAAAGAGCCACAAGGTTAGAAGATATGAAATAGAAAGCTGTTTGGTACTGCATATAGAAAATGCATGAGTGCTATGAGGTCAGAGGTCAGAGGTCAGAAAGGGCAGCAAAAGCTAGGCATTTGGGCCTTACCCTAGAGCCACGTTTCTCAATAGTGGCACTAATGACATTTTGGGCTAGATAATTCCTTATTATAGGGGTCTGTTTGTGCATTGTAGGATGTTCAGCAGCATCCTTGGCCTCTACTCATTAAATAACAGCAGCATACCGTATCTCCACAACAGTCAACAATGTCTCCAGACATTGCCAGATATCTCCCAGGAGCAAAATCATCCCTCTAAAAGAACCGCTGCCCTAGAGGCAGTGTGTAGCTACTGTGGAGGCAGAAACTATGTCAGAAGTTTGCCTTTTAGAAAAAGCAATCAAATAGCAGTGTAGAGAATGAAAATGTCAGGACATCACAAACTATAAATCTAATATAAGAACCTATATATCTTTGTTCATGCTTTAACCACTTTTAATAAAAATATCAGAGAGTCCAGTCTATACTCTCAATTAATATACTGGGCTTTCAAAGAAGAATCAAGTAGTGTTTTGTTAACTGTCTTTACAATATGAAAACTTTCCAGCATTGACCTCTAGGTGGTGGGATTCTGGGTGACTGCTCTTGATACTTTTCAGTATCTTCCACAACCTAAAAGAATAAAAGATCAATTACTTTTCAAAGTACCTTCTTTCGTATACCTTTTGTGAAAATAAGAATGCTGAATGCATGATACTAGGTTGCAAAGCGGAAGCAATGCTCTCACAATCTATCACACATGCACAACATATTACTGTACATAATACGACACACACAAATACACACACACACACACCCTGCCCTTGTTAATTGTGCTTTTAATGGCATTACAGCATTATGAAACACAGTTTTCTATAAACCAAAACATGCACAAGGTACCTTTGCAGAATGTGTTCTTTTGCACAGAGATTTTAAAGCAGGTGTGGTCACTACAAAACTTAGTGACTTAAACAATCACTTATTACTTCTCACAATTCACTGGGTTGGCTGAAGTTAAGTGGGCAGTTCTATTTCACATGGTGTCACTGAGGTCACTCAACAGGTTGCTTTCAGCTCGGCACTTGATTGGGGTTGGAATATTCAAAATGGTTTCTTATCCTTCAGGGTCTCTCTACATGGCTGATCATTGAATAGTCTGAACTTTTATATAGCACCAAGGTAGGCTTCCAAGGAGGAGCATTCCAAGAGAACAAGCCCGAATGTTCAAGTGCTTATTGAGCCTCTGCTTGCACTATGCTTGCTAATATCTCATTGACCAAAACAAGTTTCATGGCCACGTCTAGAGTCAATGAAGGAGGAGAACATGCAAGGGCATGAGTGATGGCAGGCAGAATTCACTGGCGCCATCAAGGAAACAATTTACCACAGTTAGACTAAGCATCAACAGATCTATGAAAAGCCAATGACTGTAAATATGAAACAATCCATACCAAATTAAAACTAAAGCTACCACACAACCTTCATGCCTTCCTTGGGCCAGTTCTTCATACAGAAGTAGAAATAATTTACTTATCATTTCATAAGGAAAAAGACATTTCAGAGAAAAAAATCTAATTTTTCCTTAAAAGGATAGAAATATCAATAAGGAAAGGGCCTCTTACTAAAGAATAGGTACTATCCTTTAGATAATTTTTAAAATTTCATGATTAAAGGATACTCACTGGTTATAACTAATCCAAATCTGTCTATTCCCTTCTTCCCAATTTTCTTCTTAGAGGAATGAAACTCCTTTGAAGAACTAAGTACAATCTTAACAAACTGTGCTTTTAGTTTTCATGCACTGAAGTCTAAGAAAAATAACACATCAATTGTCTTCCGTAAAAATTATAATTTGCTTTACTTAAACTAGAAGTTCACGTCAAGATTGTTTTAATGCACAGTGTATTATTATTTTTGTACATGTGAATTATGAAAATGCTTTGTCCACAGAGGAAAGGTATCTCCATTATGACAACCTTCTAGTGGAGCAGTAGACACAATCTCAGAGCGACAGGGAACGTGAAAATACTGGGTGTGCATCTGAATGGGTTTGTCTTACGTGTGGGTACACTGCTTTCCAACCAACCTACTTCCAGACACGACCAACGAGGATGTCCTAGTTGCAGTCTCATATACGAAAGATGCCCAGGGTGAACTAAGCCTGGAATAAGCCCCTAAATGAATCTGACATATTTTCTGAAATAACGGTGAGTCTGAAAGATTAACGTAGTCCAGTCAATATTAAGAGAGAGGTCAGAAGACAACAAACTAATAAAAAAAATTGTTTTAATACGAAATATTTGTAGGCCATTTCAAAGAGTTCTAATCAATTTTTTTCTTTTCTTTTTTTTTTTTTGTGGAACTGGTGCAAGAACAGCATCTAGAAGTGTGTTAGGCTCAGTAAATAGTTGTCAAATGAATAAAATATAACCTAATGGGACAGAGGAAAATGGCCTTGGAGATCTAGGCCTGTGGTTTTCTATATGTTCTTGGTAAGACTGGTGGAGGACAAAAGATACAGGGAAGACAGGAATCTGACTACTTGCTTTATACCTGGACTTTCACAAGAAAAAAAGTTACTTTGGCTATCTGTTTTAAAATCTATTGCTACTGATCTCTCCCAACATCCTTGTTTTATGAAGAAGAAAACAGAGACCCAGAGTAGCGAAACAACTAAACCAAGGTTTAGTGTATTAAAATATGCTGTCAATCCTCATTTTTTGTGGATTCCCATATTTGCAAATTCACCTACATGTCAATATTTGGAACTGCAAAATCGATAAGGTGGCAGTTCGGCAGTCTAGCAAACAGGCGGCACAGAGAGTCAAAAAATTTGAGCCACTGATGCACACGCTCCCAGCTAAGGATGAACAAGGTTCTGCTCTGCCTTCGTAGTTCAGCTCTTACACTGGAAACAAGTATCCGTTTAAGTCTATTTAGTGCCATGCGTTTCACAATTTCCTGCTTTCTGTTGGTGATTTCACTGTTTAAAACGGCCCCCCAAACACAGGGCTGTCTAGTGTGTCCAAGCACAGGAAGGCTGTGCCTTACGGAGAAAATACATGTGTCAGGAAAGCTTCTTTCAGGCATGAGTTGTAGTGCTATTGGCATGAGTTCAATGTTAATGGTACACTGACATCTTATTAAATAAGATGCTTTTTGAAAAAACAGAAACAAACATAAAATAAAGTTAAATATTGATCAGTTGATGAAAATGTGACCACGGGCTCACATAAACCTAACTCTGTAGGAGTAGTGGCTCAGTATTCACTAATTCATTGTTCATGGAGACCATATGGCAGTCTCCAATCTTTTTGGCACCAGGGACCTGTGCTCCCATGAGAATCTAATGCCTGATGATCTGAGGTGGAGCTGAGGCAGTGATGCTAGCTCTGGGGAGCGGCTGCAAATACAGATGAAGCTTCACTTGCTAACCTGCCACTCACCTCCTGCTCTGCGGCCCGGTTCCTAAAAGGCCACAGACAGGTACCAGTCCACAGCCTGGGGGTTGGGGACACCTGTCATAGAACATGAGTACTGTGAATAATGAGATCAATAAACAATTTAGACTCTTTAGTTTGTTTTGAGGGCTTTGAAAAATGGCCACTAGCATTCTTGAACCAGACACCAGTAACCTTATGAAAAGTGCCTCGCATACCCACAGAATACCTTAGTTTTTCTCAAAGCCAGTGACATGAGCTTTGCCAATTATATAAAGATTCTAACACTTTTCATTTATTTGGAAATCTTTTAGCATTATGGGATTGTTACCAAATTTGACAGCCACAGAATCAGTAAAGGAAACATACTAGAAGTCGTCTAGTCCACAAATATAATCAGAGGATACACAAACTTGGATGGGAAAAATAATTACATGATTATTTTCACTAACCACTAACTGAAGTGTGGCTTGTCCTCCAATTATAAATATAAATCCCAAAACACCATAGTATTAATAGCACCTGTGACTTGGTTTTCAATGGAAATTCCAGTTTCATATCGTGTTAGAATTATTGCAGATATTGTATATCATTTGTCTGTATTTCAATATAATAGTATCCTTTATAGTCTTGTGTATTTCATTTTATGCATTTAAAAAGTTATTTAGAGAAAAGGTCCATAGAGGCTTCAGCAGGTTGCTGAAAGGGTCCATAAGAATCCCCAAGCCACTTCTCTCATCCCACTAATAAAGAAACATAACCTACAGAAGGAAAGTAGCTTTTGAGGTCCCACCACTAGTTAGAAGCAAACCTAGGCCTGAAGCTTCACAATAAAGCTTCACATGGAGGGGAATCACCATGGTGAAGAGCCAATGTCTCCGGTGCGCCTAGGTACCGCTCAGGTATGCTGGCACAGAACAGAGGTGCAGAATCGCATTTGCCTCCATCACCCAGGTCACCCAGCAAGTATCTTATGCACCAGCTACAACAAATTAACTGCTGCATACCAATGTAGGGCTCTATATGCTACATAGAGCTGCTTAATTATATAAATCATAAGCATAAAAACAGGGGCACTTCATTCCCCAAAGCTTGGTCAATGGATAACTTAGCTCTGAGATTAAAAAATGTCAATATAAAGAAAGGGAGAAGCCTGTATCCCTGGGGAAAATGGTGAGGGTTTTACAATGTATACATGAGTCCCTAGCAGCCTTGACAAGATTCAGATCTCACACCTTGGCAAATCAAGGTTGCCTCATTGCATGTGGAGGGGAATCACCATGGTGAAGAGCCAGTGTCTCTGGTGGGCCTAGGTACCACTCAGGTATGCTGGCACAGAACAGAGGTGCAGAATCGCATTTGCCTCCATCACCCACATCACCCAGCAAGTATCCTATGCACCAGCCACAATAAGTTAACTGCTGTATACCAAGCATGCTGAGTTCTTTCCTGCCTTCTAACACAGTTCTCTCTGCTTATAATGGCCCTCCACCCCAACCCTGGCAAATCCCTTCTCATCCGTTAATACCAAGTTACATGTCATCTTCCTCTATTTTTGCCAGATAATTATGCTTATCTCAATACCAAACTATGAGCTTTGTGAAGATGGGCAGGGGAAAGTAACTGAACAGAAGAAAGGAGGTTGAGCATCTAAATGTATGGATAAGTAATGATAATAAGATTAATGTTTACTGAGCATTTAATATGTACCATGAACCAGTCTAAGCAATTTACATATATTATCTCATTCGATCTTCCAAACAGCTGGTAGATACAATTAGGATCCTAATTTCACAGATGAGGAAATTGAGGCATAGCAAAGTCAAATAAGTTGCCTGAAGTCACACAGATAGGAAATGGTAAAGCTGGGATCTAAATGCAGACACTGTGATCAGTGGCTATGTATGCCTTTGACTACCCACTGCACTAGAGGGAGCTGATTTCATCCTTCGTTCAACAGGTAGGAAGTTACAGGTCGCAGAGTTTAGGTGATATCTCTTTAGTGTAGACTTGAGGTAAGATTAGACTTCAGAGCTGAACATCCAGGAAACTGCCAGGATGTTTAGGCATCTAGGTTTAGTTTAGATTTTAGTTTGGAAGGAAAGAGAGAAGGAAAAAGGGAGGAGAGTCATCGATGGATCAGTGAGTTGACTGGTTGTGAAATCAAATGATTGGTCAACAAATAGATTAATAGGCAGAAAGAGCTGATCATTCTCAGTATTTCCAGCACAAAGCGGATCTGGTTCACAGTAGAAAATCGGTTATTACCCCTTGAGCCATAAAAAAATATCAAGACATGCTATTAACGCCACCCCTGAGTGTCCTCTGATTTAATGTAATTACACACAATCTGTTAGGTTGCGGCAAGGAAGCCCATAATTGAAGGATTGGCAAGAGGTCTGGGGAGGGTACACTGTCTTCCAGGAAGACGGCCCACAGAGATTCCTTCCACAACAAAGAGCTGACTTTATTTTCCCAGTCTAAACGAGCCCTGGTATATTTTGAATACGATGATCTGTGTTAATACAGAGAAGCAAGGACTGAGTTCACTTTGCTTGGGCTTTATGTTAATTTCTTGCTGACCCGATTCACTTTGATTTATCTTTCTAAGCAAAAGATGATTTCTTTCCAAATAGCTGCCACTGTGCAAAGTCAACAAAGGAGATTTCCAACTTCCAACGTGAGATCAGATAAGTTTGCTCCTGACCAAGGGAACTAAACTACCATGTGCAAACGTCATTCATGGGTTTCACAGGAAAACATTTCAAACACAGAAAACATCTGCTGTTATACTTTTTCCCCAACTTTAAGGAGGAAACTTTTGCAGTGATACCACCTTCTATTCTCTGTATCTGAAACTGCTTTCTACTTTGAACGTCATTCATCTACTATAAACTGGCTAGACAACACATCAATTAAAGTAATTTATCTTTCAAAGTCACGAAAGGAAGACGTAAGCAGACTTTCCGCAGCAGGCACGCATCTTCCTCCCACCAAATCTGCTGCATTGTCATACAGATGGTTAGCCTTGTTGGTCTGCGGGGATGCTAGTAAGCTGCTGTCTTCACAAATGCACACGTCTTCCTCCGCAAGTCTAGGACTCACTCTCAGTAGTTTTACGGTAGCTGCCTTCAGTAGGGTTGGCATGTAAGTCCTGAATCTAGGTACGAAATTAACAACTTCCAAAGATCAATGAAAGTTCACACCTCCCTAGAAGCCAGACTCCCCAAAGACACTGCAGTCAAGCTCTGAATGACACCCCTGGCTGCATTTTCATTTTGAGCAGCAACTCTGGTACAAGCAGCTTAATCTTTTTCCAGGCTTGTTGCTAAATACATAATTTTATATTAAAAATACAATATCCAGAGAATGTCAAAAGGAACCACAAACAACAAACTAGACAAAAACCAAGAACCCTCAGAGGCTAAACATGGTAGAAGCAAGAAATAGGCACCTACACGTAGAAAACAACTATCTCAACATATACAAAACCTACTTGCTCGTAGAACTGTGTTTTCTTTGGGATCCAGCGCCATGTATAGTAATAAATTAGGAGAACATGTCATCGAGATAGTAAAGAGGCTAAAAGAGAGCTTTGAAAATATACTTTATGTTTAAAATGATACAACAATCAAGTTCAAATGCTGATGTGAACAGGTTCAATTTTTTTCTTGAACATCTGGCTGGTTGGGGTTGGAAGGCAGCTGCACACACTAAGAACCCACCTCAAATACCCAAATCTCACTTTTGCTGTCCAACAACAGAATCTCTCTAAGCGTAAACAGGTATTCACAGGGTACCTTCTTAATGCTCTTTAGTTTGGGTTCCCTCTGAGGCATACCCTAGTGAGACAAGTAAGAAAGCCAATGCAGGGTATAATATCAAGCAAGTTTCATAGTCCATACATGGGCAGAGCATGTGGCCAGAAAAAGCCCTCATTCTGATAAGGAGATACAGATGCAGGCAACTGGAAGTGGGCAAAAAAAAAAAAAAAAGCCAAAAGTCAAAGCAGAGACTTGAAGAGATACCTGCACATCCATGCTCACAGCAGCATGATTCACAATAGTCAAAATGTGGAAGCCAGCCAAATGTCGCTCGATGGATGAATGGATAAACAAAATGTAATATATACATAGAATGGAATATTATTCAGCCTTAAAAAGGAAGGAAATTCTGGCACATGCTACAACATGAATGAACCTTGAGGACGTTAAGCTAAGTGAAACAAGCCAGTCACAAGAGGGCAAATATCACAAAATTCTATATATGGTACCTAAAAATAGTCAATTTCATAGAGACAGAAAATAGAATGGTGGATGCCAGGGGACTAAGGGGAAGGAGGAATGAAAAGTCACTGTTTAATGGGCTCAGAGTTTCAGTTTTGTAAATGCAAAAGTTTTGGACATGAATGATGGAAATGGCTGCACAACAATGTGAATATACTTAATGCCACTGAACCTCCTATTAAAAATGGTTAATTGGTAAATTTTATGTGTATTTTACCACAAATTTTTTAAAAAGGTAAGTGCCATTGGCAGGGCACCCAAAGGGTTTACTGTAATAACCACCCCCAAAGACCCACCTAAAGACCTTCAGAGATCAAATGAAGCAAAATGTGCCCAAGGACAACCATCAATAGAGATATGGAGAAGGGGACTAGTCTAGTTAAAAAATGAATTTATTCACTTCTAATTATAAGACGAATATATGATCATGAATGAAAACTGAGAATGATACATCAAAGTAAAAAAGAGAAAATCTAAGTCATCTATTATCTCATTGCAGGGGTGGCTCTCTCTAGGATGAGCAGTGTGGAGAACAAAGTGCAGAAAGAACACGTCTGGAAATCATATAGCTCCCAGCTCTGTGTAGTTGGCAGAGCTGGTCCAATGGCCCCAATTGAGCACACTCTCCCCACAGGTAAACAGCAGACTTTGTACTAATGTCTCTGGACACCTTGGTACTCAAGGTATTGTCAATGAACCAGGAGCATCAGCATTCCTTGAGAGCTTTTTAGAAATGCAGAGTCTCGGGCCCCACATGATTTGCTGAAGCAGAATCTGCATCTTAACCCAAATGTTAACACGGCACTCCTATGATCTCTGAAAAGGGTTAGAGCTGCTTTAAAATGAGGTAATGTAGTATCTGGCACCGAGTAGATGCTATGTTAAGTGTGTGCCAATTATGTTAGTATTAGTATTACATATAATGTCACCAGGGGAAAAAAACCAGTGGAAGGTGAAGCAAATTTTATTTTAGAATAATTTTATTTTAGAATAATTTTATTTTGCTGGAATGGAAAAGTCTATCCTAAGGCGAGCTAAAAACAATAAAACGGTTTTCTCCCAAGACTGAATGCTGCTTTTGTAATACAGTTCAATATTCTTAGGCTTTTTTCAAACCTTAAAAAACAAGCAAATGAAATGACATGTTGAAACTTGCACTGACCCTCTCACATTTCCAAGACTGCTTGCTGTTTTGTTGTGCTTAATGTCTTTTTTCTTCGTTTCATACCAACTTTGTAAGCAACAAATAGGACTCTGTTAGCTTGTGCAATGATGCAATTATAAGTGCATTAGCCTTCTCATCCACAAAAAGAATCTGATTTCAGAAATGAAAAAGGAAACAGCACAAAAAATAATATGCTATTAAAGTACAGAATTCTTTATAAATTTTAGGAATACTACCTACTTTTGCTTGAATTTGAAACTTTTAAAATATGGAGGGAAGAAGGAAAGAGCGTGGGGAAAGGAAAACAAATTGAGCTCTGAATTAGCCATATACCATTTTTAATCAGCACATATCAAAAGCCTTAATACATGATTATTCTTTGATCCAGTAATTCTGCTTCTAGGATTTTACCCTAAGGATGTATAAAAAGGCTCATCTTCAGTTAATGATACTCTTCACAGCCTTGCTTATAAATAGCATTTTTTTAAGAAAAAATGTTTATGATATCGAACTAGTTAAATAAATCTCATTCATTCATACAAAAGCAGAGTATGCCAATTAGAACGTTTTTTAAAAATGTTTAAAGACAGAAAATCGTCATGCTATATATTTTTTAACTTAAAAATGCAAGTTACAGAGGAGTGTGGGCAGTATAACCCCTTACTATCCATACTTTTAAACACACACACACACACACACACACACACACACACACACACACTCCAGACCTTCTTTGACCTTTCTCCTGTTCTTAATTTTCTTCACAGTACTCACTATCATCAGACATATTAGTGACTCATTGGTGACTGCCTCTGTCCCCCGACTAGAACAAAGTAAACTTCAGGAAAAGGGGGATTGTTCTATTCACCTCTGTGTCCTCAATGCCTTACACTGTCCCTGGCACATAGTAGACAAGCAACAAATATGACCTGAGAAATAACAGAAAGACTGAATATAAGCATGTGTACTTATGTATATAGAAACAGACACCAGAAACTGGAAGGTATTCCCAAAGCTATCAATAGTGGTTATGGCTGGATGGCGAAAATACACATGCATTTATTTTCTTCTTTATGTTGCTCTATAGCAACATAATTTTATACCATCAACTTCTTAATTTTATACCATGAACTTCTTCTTAAAAGAATGAAAGATATAACCCCTTTTCATATACATATGTGGCCGTGTGTGTATTTTCGCACTTATATTTAGTTATCTGCTAAGAATATCCTTTATCCCCCAAATTGCCAAGTTATACAATGGAAAAAATAAAACACTCTTTGACTCTCTACTTCAGGTGAATAAAATGAGATATGGAACAAGTGTTTAAAAAAAACTAATGCAATTAATCCATTTTTGCTTCTTACCACACATACTTTCATTAAGTCACATACTTAGTAAATAAAGTCAGGTAGAATAATCCTCAATAAACTGTTCCTTATTTCATGAAAAATAAGTTTTTTTAGTTTTATGAAACAGATGTTGTATTTTTTAATTATGGTGGAAAATGACAATTTCATAGGTATCAGAATAGGTGTCTTATTGTTTTACTTCTATTATTACTAAAACTAGCAATTGCTCCAGAAGGCAGTAAAACTGGATCACAGTGTTCTCATTGGTCTGAAAGCAGAATTGGCATCAAGAGACACACCTGGCGACTGGATCAAATCAAGAGCATCAGAGCCACTCAGGCAGCATCCCTTGAAATAAATTAATGGGGCCAGCTTTAACATTATAAAGCATCTATTCAGGAAGGCTTAAAATGTAATATATTTATTGGGCAATCATTGATGTTTCTATTTTATATTCCTATAAGTAATATAAACCTTCATAATTAATAAACTTTAAAAAATCCAATTCAGGTATATAAGAAATTGTCAACTACAAAGATGGTATCTGTCAACTAATACAGCAAAACAAAGTCCACATAAAAAGGTAATACATGCAAACACAGGTTTCCATGAGAAGCAAAATGTTATACTAATGCTGTACTTCAAAAACAGGCTCCGGAATACTTCTTCCTGGGGAAGAGCTAAGGAAGTTTGAGAAATGGTCATAAGAACAAAACCCCCTTAATTTTTCAAAATTTGAGACCCCCACATAAGCCCATTCTCCGCCTTTTTTTCTCTTACCTTTGCTTTCTTCTTAAATATTTCCTTTCACTATCTTAAGTGTGTGCCAATTGTCAAATCAAGTGTCAAATGACTGTTCTATACAAGATGTGTTTTATTTGATTTAATCCCGCGGTGATATTTAACTCTGAACAAAGTATGATTTAATTTTATAAATAATTTTTTCTTATTTATTCTAGACAAGAAGTTGGCAAACTACAGCCTATAGGGCAAATCCAGCCTGCCATCCATCTGCTTTCATAGAGCACATGAGCTAAATTGGTTTTTACATATTTAAATGGTTGAAAATATTAAAAGAATATATTTCATGACACATGATAATTATACAAAATTCAAATTTTGTTGTTCATGAATACAGTTTTGTTGGGACACAGCCATGACCATTCATTTAGATATTGTCTATGGCTATTTTGTGCTACAATACCAAATAGTTCCAACAGAGAGTATAGAGCCCACAAAGTCAAAAATACCATCTGACCTTTTGCAGAAAAAGTGTGCCGACTCCTGCTCCAGTCTATACGATAGCAATATATAACACAGAGTGTAGATTCCTGTGTTATACTGCTTTATGTATACTATCTGAAAGAAACAGGGTAATTTAGGAAAATCTATATATCATCTGTGTATCATTATCTCTTTACCTTACTTACCTAGCTATCTTTGTAAAAACTTGGATGAAAGATCTGATAAAACACAGTATCCACCCCTTATTCACAGGGGATACGTTCCAAGACCTCCCAGTGAATGCCTGAAACTATGGACAGTAACAAACACTATTTACACTATTTTTTTCCTATTTACCTACATATATTTGATAAAGTTCAATTTACAAATTAGGCATGGTAATATATTAACAATGGCAATTAATAATAAAACAGAAGAATTATAACAATATACTGTAATAAAAGTTGTGTGAATGTGGTCTTTCTCACTCTCAAAACGTCTTATTGTACTATACTCATGTTTTCACTTAAAGGAAGCACTTTTCCATTTCTCTTCGGCATACCCAAATTGCCAGCATCAATGCTCTTGCACTTTGGAGCCATTACTAAGTAAAATAAGGGTGACTTGAGCACAAGCACTGTGATACCTCGACCATCTATCTGATAACCAAGATGGTACTAAGTGTGTAATGGGCAGGGAGGGTAACCAGCGCGGAGTCACTGGACAAAGGTATGGGTCATGTCCCAAGTGGGATGGAGTGGGACAGCATGAGATTTCATCACACTACTCAGAATGGTGCACAAGTTAAAACTTATAAATTGTTTATTTCTGGAATTTTCCATTTAATATTTTTGTACTTTGACTGACTGCCGGTAACTGAAACCATGAAGGCTGAAACTGCAGAAAGTGAAATCGTGAATAAGAGGGAACACTGTACTCACCAAATAGCTAATGATGGTTACCTCTAGGGCAGAATGTGAGACTGAAGAGAGAGGGTGGTATTGAATAAAATCTTTACTTCTTACTCACCTATATTGTTTTATTCTAGCAAGCAGGTACTACTTTTGTGTTTAAAAAATAAATAAACAAAATAAATAAAATTTAAGAAGAACTTTTCACATACCAAATATTGATCTTTAAGAACAAGATAAAATTAAACATATAAATTCAAAAAAAAGATTGGATTTCAAAAGTTTCTCAACAGTGTGATCATGTAGAATCGATACATTCAAAGCAAAGAGCATCTTTAACCATGAAAAAATATTAAATGTCACTCAGTTATGTTATATTAATAAAAAAGCTATAAAGTGTTTTTTAAAGTACACTGATTCTGAAAAGGCAAACACTATTTAGAAACTAATAATAAACAGGTAATGCAGAATATGCATTCTGAGACACTATAGCTTCACTGAGTCACCTGTAAAGCCCCAAAACATTTAAATATCTCCAATTCCTTCCTACTTTTCACTCCAAAGTAATGGTTGAAACTAACACATCGCATGCGTAAGTAAGAAATACTGACCCATAACTTCGGGTTTAAAAAAAATTTTTTCTCAAAATATCTTGTAAGGAACATAAAATATATGGAGCCATATGCTTAAGTGCACATTTTTACTGTTTCTTATTTTTAAATGGACACTAAAATGTTCCAGAGACCAGACAGTGCATCCAGACAGGGACATGATACAGTAGAGTCTCATCGAACCACCACATTTATAATTCAAGTTCCTGCACATTTATAAATGCTGGCTTTTAAACTCAAGCCCAATGGTCCCTTTAACTACATTGAGATGCACAATAACCGACAGCTGATTACAACAAGCAGTCTCAAGAGTGAAGTATTACAGCTAATAGTCTCTAAATACTTTAGTCTCCAAACCTGGGCCAACAGTAAAGCGAACAAAATTAGGCCTTTCCTTAAATGCTTTTGATTTTTAAATGCCTTCATAATATAACATTACTGAACATTAATCTCTTTTCTAATGTCTGAAATATTATATGTTTAAATCAAGCGTACACATCTAATTTCTCTACGTTTTCTTATGAAATGCACTATAAGATGACAATTTCTAAGTATCCATATTTTGAAGAGGAGTAGAAATTATTTGAAAGCAATGGAGGAAAAAAATACCTAACTATCCAATGATAGAATACTCCAGATATGTTATAATCCTTCATGATTTAAAGGTATACAACTATTAAAATCCATGTTTGAAACAAAATTATGTAGTAAGTAATCATAATACAATGTTAAGAAAAAAAAGCAGGGTAAAAATTGTATGCCGAAAAAAAACTGTATAACCGATATGGTCCTAATTTTATTAAATTTACAATACATGTTACATGGGATATTTATAACATTAAGTGATAGTAATTACATTTTTGTGGATGGTAGTTCTTCATTTTTGTTTTCTTGACTTTTCAGTCATCTATAACAAGTACCATTTTTATAATTCAAATAACAATATTTAATAATGTTCCTTTGTTTCTATTCTTGTTGGTATATGTCAAAAAATTACCACTAAAAATTAAACTAAGTAATCATCCACAATTGGAGAAACCAAAGAATGTACTTACTGTTTAATTTGATCTCCAAGCACAAACATTTGCAAAAAAATAATTTAAATAAACAATATATCTACTACATAAAAGTCCTGAAAAGAAACAAAATGGATAGAAATGCTGTGGGAAATTAATTAAAATGATTTGAAACTGTAATATTTTACAACTATTATTAAGTTTTAGACCTAATAGACATAAATCCTGTGTCAAGAATAAACCTTAACATAAATAACTGGAAAAATTTGAAAGAATTAACATAATTATAAACATGGCTTTTCTAAGACTGATGTCCTTTACCCACATTTGTCAGAGCTTCCTATGTTGGACAAATTTCATTCAAAACTCTGCATTAAAGTGCTGTTTCCATTGAAGACGCATCTTCACCTTTCACAGGGACACAAAACAAGTCTCCCCAAAGAATCTCAGAATATTCTAGTAGCACATTTTATAACAGTGTGTTCAATTACTGGCCTGCTTTATCTTGTGAAATTACATACAAGCACTTCCTAACACTTCACCAGATATAAGCTGGTCCAGGCCTTGGGAACAAGCTTCATGAGCAACACTACTGAAGCTAAAGAGAAGAGACACAGCAGCTCAGAGGAAGCCGTTCACAGAAATAATGAAAAACTGGGGCAAAAAACAGAGAGCAGGTGGAGCAACACGTAAGAGGAGCCCAGAGCCCTGTGGAGAAGCCAGAGGCCAGGAGAGAAGACTGAGCATTGCAGGTGGTGGTTACTAAGCAAAAACAAAAACAAACAAACAAAAAAAACCCCAGCAAAGGGCAGTTAAGAAAAAGAAGGGGGGAAAACAGAGAGCTGGAAAGTGCCAAGCCAGGGACTATGGAAGTTAAAGAAGTATTTGTCCACTCATGGAGAGAATGCCAAGTGCTTGCTGGACACTGTGGGGGATAAAAAAAAGTGGCTAATGCCACGCTGCCTCCAGAAATTGAGGGGCTGGATCTGTGATGATGGGTGGATGAATCTCCACCAAGGAAATACCATTCAGAGCTTCCAGAGAGGCCTAAAGAGCTAGGGGACGACAAGAAAGGCGAGATTATCATCAGGCGAGGGTCAGGCCAAAGGAGGCGGCATTGGAGCTGAGAGCAGTGACAGGTTCACACAGGTGAGGCACAGGGCTGCTTAGGTGGAGCATACAGGTGCAAGGGGGATGTGCACAGTAACGGAGAAGCTCATTCTGATTAGGGACCATGTGGTTTGGGGAAGGCCGCTAAGGGGAGGAGGTAGGTAGAAGCATGACAGCCTGCAGGAGCCTGACTGCCCAGTTAAGGAATTTTGACTTTATTCTCAGGGCATTGGGGATCTATGGAAGATGTCAGCAGAGGGCCGTGAGATAAGACTGTGCCAGGAGAAGATGGGTGAGTGCAGGTGGGTTTGGGAATGAGAAGACAGGAGAATGTAGGGAAAGGAGTTAGGAGGCAAAGGAAATTCTACAGGTAAGAATATTGACCTTTAAAAATAGAGCCAAGAGGCTGGAGGTAAGAGGTTTGGAACTGGAACAGGGGGCAACTAGCAATTACAGGCTATGTGGAAGTAGAGAAAGAGAGATGGCAGGAGGCTGACAGGCGGGCAGATGAGGGAGAGGTTTTCAAAAGGAGCATGCCAAGGGAGTTCATGTGAAAGGGATTTAAATAAGGTATTCACAGAGGGCCCTGAATCTCTCCTAAACTCTCTTTTTTAAATCTACGGTGACTGCATTATAGATCGATAACGGAGCCTGCACACAGTAGGCACTCAGGAAAGCACTGCGCTCTCGCTCACTCCCTTTCCTAATCCACATCAGCCTTCACATAAGGACAGCATGGAGGGCATCCTTCTTAGGGCAGTACCCACAGCTCTGCTGCTGGGGCAGAATAATTAGCACAGATGCCAGCGGCGGACAGCCTTCCAAAGCAGATTGTCGAGGGAAAGGGGAGCCGCCAGGTCATGTGTCTGACTGGCTGGCATCATTCCACTCTCAACAGTGTCTGCAAACACACCTTGGGCTTCTTAGAGGTACATCATCTGATCTCCCTAATAGGCTGTCATGTGCTGAAAGATTAAGAAAAGAATTCTTACATTGCCTAAGGCAGCAGCGTGCTTTGTGTTTCAAAAATTGGTTCAGTGGCAGAGAAATGTCCGGAAACATTACAGTAAGAGCTATAAAACTTACTACACTGAGTAAACACTAGCAGATGGCTGCCAACAAATCTTTAATTATCTTCAACTCATTATGCAGACATTAACCTTGACAAATTAATAAAGGTGAGCTAATAAACTTGTGGGCTTACATAATTTAAATAGTTTCAAATCACAGAGAATATATATAGAAAGACGCTGATAAAAGCATTTAAGTGGGCTCTTTTTCATCCTTCTTTAATACTATATGGTTAAATAGCTATTAAGTGACTGGGTTTGGGTTTTTTTCCTTTCTCTTTTTACTCTGTAAGGGAGACTAGGATAGGTTCCAAGCTATTAAACTATTTGCGATGTACAAGTCATCATCATAATTGGGGGCACACTTTCTTGTGACCTTTTCAAAACTTTCATTTCCCAAATGTGACAGATATGAAGTGCTTTTATAGCACCAATAATGATTTTTTCCTATGGGAACTTGCCAATTATAAGTTGAAAACGAAGGAAAGACCATACTGGATATACATTTAGAATCTCACTGCTCCCCAAATATAGCTGAAATACTTAAGAATCATGCTTAGAGGATAGTTCAGATGAGTTAAGAACCTAACCTAGAGAAATACACACATTAAAATAGTTTTAGGGCAAATTTTTACTCCCCTTAGCACATTACCATAAAATGTGTTCAGTGAAAAGTGACTGGGTGGTCCACAACTGCATCTGCAACTATTAGTCTGAATTTAAGTTTTTAAATTATTATAGTTTATACTAGGGAAAATGAATGCATGATTCACACAGCCGTTTTAAAACACACAAAACCTACAATAGAGTTAGGCATCAAGTTCTCGCCGACTCACCAGACATGAGACATCTTGAGGCCTCTTGTCTTATTTTTCTCATGTTCTCAGTGGCCAGTATGTGCTTAGCACATGAAGGCTTAATAAAAGTGACATTTAACTGAAGCCATTCAGACACCACAACAGTGTTTGGGTAAAGGATATGTGCTACTTTCTCACTCTTCTCTAACAATAAATCGCCCTTTCTGGGAACTTGATTTTATTCTTCATTTGACTCAGGCTTTCATAGCTTATATACACAAAAGTTAAGTTCACTCATTTGCTCACCTGTTCACACCCATTCAGCAAATATTTATTGATTTCCTTTTGTGCGTCAGGCATTGTTCTAGCTGTCCACTATCCCACATGGTAAACGCCAGCCACTCATGGCTAGTGAACATGTGAAATGTGGCTAGTCCAAAATGACTGTGTAAATAACCCACCAGATTTTCCACATTTAATCCGAAAAAAAATGTAAAATATCTCACCAATAATTTTATATTGATTACATGTAAAAATAACATTTTAGATATATTGGGTTAAAAAAGTATTATTAACATTAATTTAATTTTTCCTTTCTGCTTTTTTAATATACTAATAAAAAATTTGGTGTATGGTGATAACAAGTTGATTTTTGAGGACCTGACTTTCTACTGGAAGAAGCCCTTGGTAAAACTAGTAATAAATAACAAGCACTATTATGGAATTTCGGATAATGAAGATTACGTGAAGAAAATAAAGTAGGGTAAGAGGAAAGAGAGTGACCGAAAAGGAATATTTTAGGTAGGGTGGCTATGGAATTCTTCTGGGGGGTGGGGAGGGTAATCTTTGAGAAGGAAACAGTGATAAGAAGAGGTAGTCACAAAGATCTAGGGGGGTGTTCCAGGCAGGGGAACTACAAGGGCGAAGGCCCAGAGGTGAGAATGAGGTAGCAAGTCTGAATAATGGCAAGGTCAGTGGGGCTGGGGCACCGAAGGAACCACGGGATATGAGATTAGAAGGCAGAAAAGGGCCACAGAAATCCTGGTGAGACTTTTAGGCTCTCTGAACCTATAAATTCCATGTAAATTAAAGTCAAAATTCCTTTGGGATTTTTCATGGAACTTAATAAACTATTTCTTTAAATTCATTTGATAAATGGGAGAGTCAAGGAGAGCCAAGGTTTTGATCTACCAAATACCAAAAGTTACTATGAAGCTATAATCAGGGCTGAGACGAGGGTGAGTCAAGTGAGGCTCCTAGAGCCTATTAGGGAAAAGTGCCCCCAGAAATTCAACCCAGTCTCAGCAGTGTGATAGATGAAGCAAAACTGATGGTGTAGAACTGAGCAGCCTAAATGGTTCCACGCATGTAAACTTTTAGAATATACAACAATACTGTGAATGTATGTATATGTGTTTATGAATATGTGTATATGTGTGTGTATGTGTATACACACGTATCTCAGACATATACACATATGCATAAGGGACACATATATGAGACAAGAGTATAAAAAATATAAGGAGAAGAGAAAAATAGTACCCTAAAGAGTTACTTCTGGGGAGTGAGAGAAACGGAGTGGAATAAGGGGAACCGGCACTAATACACTCCTAGTTTCTAATCCTCTTTCATAAAAGATATGAAGTCATACATAAACACATACACACAAGTGGAGCACAACATTGGAAATGCTGTTCAAAGGTAAAATAATACAAAATTATATATATATTCACATTTTTATATATATTAAAAATTATAAATATGTGTGTTCCCTATGGGGGATTGGAAATGCACAAAAACAGTACTGGTTATTATGTTCCAAACTCCTGTTCCAGTTTTTTTAAAAGTGATATTTAATATTCAGTAAAGAAAACATAAATCAGAAAAAATACTGAATTCAGAGCCTAAAATTATACTTAAAATAAAAATATGTAATTCAGGATAAACTTTATCAATACTGAACAGCAGGCATGTTGTCTGCAAGTACTCATTAGAATTAATGACTCAAACCCGTCCCTTTAATTCAAATAACAAAATACATTCATGTTAATTACACTAAATTTACATGTCAATTACACTATAAGCAGTTTTTTAAGTTTTCTATTCATAGAGCACCATAGTTGGAGATATTTTTGCTATTAAATAAGCCATTCTTTGGGGAAGAGTTGTATATGTACTACACCTGGAAATATCCTATTTCCTAAACAAACAAATTTGTTCATATTTCAATCTCTATGAGAACCATTAGCACTGTTGCAGTTTCGATTTATTACTTGAGGATTTAAAAAAGTGGATAAATAAGATTTATGGAAATTTTGAAATATTCTGTAGACACTCTCAGCAAAGGAACTATTAGAATAAAATTCGCTACTTAAAATATGGAAGCAAATAGAGAGGAAAATGCAAAAGAAGTCCTTCGCCTTTGTTCAAGCAAAATAAGGATACTATTTGTAGAATTAATACTTCTGCATGTATAGAGTGAGGGCAGGGAGAATATTGTGGCCAGTTATTGTGTGAGGTTCACAGTCATGGGGTATATTCATGCCTGAACATTAGAAATTAAAGACTGGTGCTAGAGCTTACTTTCTTAAGGCAAAGGAACTAACTATGCGCAGGCCCTCAAAAGTGAGGTTGGTCAAGGCCATCAGAAGGAAGTGTGTCCTTTTACAGCAGCATGCTTAGACAGGAAGAAATGTCATTACTCAGGCATCTCAGGAAGCTATGTTAATTCTCCCTGGGTGCCACAACAACAGTTCCAGAAAGATGCCTTTAATTGGAGAAGCCGGCAGTTAAACAAGCTGGGAGGATTCCAGGTGACATCAGCCATAGACCCTGCCCAAGATGTGAACTAGACTAGGTCACCCAGAGCTGTGAAAAATCTCAGTGGGCCACTGCTCTAAGCTGCTGCTCCCCTTGATGCACAAACAGGACTCGATATTCTTCCCCACCCCCACCTCTGTTAATCCCACATTAGAGTTATCACTCATTTTCTTGCTGAATAGAAGGGAAAGGGAGGTCTGAGAGTCTGGAACAAGCTTCAGCTTCAGTATTTAACACCTGCTCATGATGCAGTGAGCTCAGGTGAACTTTCATTACTGTCCCTGATGTATTCAATAGTCATATCTCTACCCCTCTACCTGCGCTTCCTTTTTATTTTCTAACTTCTTCAAATGCTACACAAATCAGTCACTGCCTCACTCAAAACTCAACCATTCAGTTATCTTTCTGTCTCTTCTCTGCTTCTAGCATCTACACTATCCAACAGAACATCTTATTTACTAAGTACGGTCCTGTCTCAAGCCCAAATTATCTTTTTAGAAATGTGTGCCTCCAATAGGCAGAGTAAGTCTCTCCAGATTGGACATCACATTTTGAGCAAAAGTCACACTGGGCTTGATTCAGGTCCTCTCCTTTCTATCCTGCTTCATGCCACACAATACTAGGTACATATACCTGGCTCCATTTGTTTGGCACTTTATTAACGGGACACCCAACAACTAGAATTCCACATGAATGCAATATTGATAATATCCCAGGGACACTGAATCGAACATTCTGGATCAAACAGAAGTTTAATTATATTTAGTATATTAGATTATGTAGCCATGTAGCAACTTGAGTTATTAGGAAACACAACATTTAGTATTTTAATAATTTGGGTTATTAGAAAACTAATAATCCACAAAGGTAATTAAAGTATCTCTAGTAAGATGAGATTTTTCCTCAGAACACCAATCCCCTATATTTCCTAATCAAAATAAAGATGTTTATTTGGATGTCCCACCAATAACATATTCAAAACAATAAAATTATACACTTTACATAGAAGACAACAAGCAACCTTAATGTGGAGACTACACACCCCGCCTGCACTCTGCGTAATCAGAATGTGAAGTTCCCTTTCCCAATTGCCAGTGAGGTCCTCAAAGAATGTTTTCTTGGGGGGCTGCCAGTGTTTTATGTTGCTATCTGAGGAAGCATTCTGGGAGGTACCCATGAGCTAAAGCAGCAGAGGATTCCGACTGAAATGTTTCAGGCACCTTAACTTTTATTAAAATTTAAACTATGTAAGCACAGGCCTAAGAAAAAGGAAAACTTGATTACCAAACATTTTTTTCCCTTTCATGACTCTATTATTTTTTCTTCCAAGTATAAACTGTCACAGGGTAGCTTGCATGCTCACATAAATGATGCTCAAGGCACACAGGACCACCACATCCTGCCCCCCTCCTCCCATACACACCCCATTGCATTTCAAACTTTATAATGTCTCATTTTAGCTGGCATGAGGTTTTTCAGTAGTCATTTCCTCCAGTAAGGCCTGTCTTAGTGGAAAGGGTAAAGCGTTATACTTAACACATTGAGAAGCTGAATTTAAAAAAAAAAGGAGGAAATTGTTATAATTATAGTGAGAGCTCTTGCATGCAAATTCAGTTTTCCTTGGAGGAAATCTGCATACTTCTCTATAAGGAATCCCCGTGCCAAAAGTACACATTATGCTTTTCAGCTCAAGACTGAAAGTGATGCACTGGTCCAGGAATTGCACAGGAAAAGTTTATGAATGTGCTCCAGGTCTTGTCTAGATATGTTATTTATTAAAAAATAAAAAGACTTTACAATGTAATTTATAATATTTAAAAGATACACCGTCTATACTGGAGGAACTGAGGGTTATTAGTCAGGCCGAGACAACCAACAGTCAGGCATTTGTTTCAACAGGTGTCCAAAACGTATCTAAACCCTGGTTCATAAAAACTAAATACATTTTAAAATACAAATTTCTCCTCAGATTCTTAACACTTTCAACTGGACAATAAAAATGGTCATAGTTGTTGTTAAATGCTATGATTCAAGGATATTTCTGTGATAAAGGAAATAAAGAATGAGTGAGGGGAACATCCAAAATGAAGACCCATTTTTAATTTGATCTAAATTCAAGGCAAAGATGTGTCTGCCCTTAATTGCAGAAAAATATTTTAGATAATCAGCCAAAAAGGAAAAGTGCTAGCAATACTTCTCGTTAGTGGGCTTTAAGGAATGTTAAATACACATTTATACTTCACAGGGGAAAAAATACTTTGGGAAGGCAATAAACTCTTCTAGATCAAAGTAATCATTTCTGTATGGAAGAAAATCCAATCTATGAGAATTACTTGAAGCAGGCCATTCTTCTCAAAGAGGCTATTTTTACAATACTATAAATAAAACATTCTTAAATGAACTGCCCACCGACAGGAGAAAATTATCCATTTGCATTAAAATCAACCTATTTTTGTCAGGCCTTTCCAAAGCAAACAAGTTAGCAGTGCCTTTGGGGACTCTGACTCCACAAGCTTCTGCAGCAGTTGTCCAAATTAAAGGTTTGTGGGTGGAAGGCAGAAACAAAACGTGCATAAACATTTCATATCTCAGTACCATTCAAGATGATCGCCAAGGGTTGAAGTGATCTGTCACTATACATGGAACCTTTTGAAAAATGGAACATTTTGAAAAATAACAAAGAGGACAAGCAATTTGGGGAAAAATATTTTTAAAAGTGCAAGATGTTCATAAGGTAAGTGGAAAAAGCAGTTTACAAAAGCATGAAATCTCAATTTCACAAAACAAGCAAAAACAAAATGCATCTGTATTGCCATGTGCAGGACACTCCTATGCAATGTTAGAAGGTGCGCTGCCAAAGCAGGTCGGTGAGTAATACATCCAGGGTTGTGCTGACATTCCCCCCAGGTGGAGGGGAGTCCTGAGGACATCCAGCCCCGAGGTGGGTGTCTGTGGCAAAACTGAATCTAACATTATTCAACCTGGCATTTACCAAACATATGTGACTATGGAAAGCATTGTTTTTTACTAGAACACCTATTAACATTCTCACCAGCTCCCCTTAGAAACAATTTGTTAAACACAAAATGACCGATTACTTAGGAATAAAGGTAGATCTAGAGAGAATAACACTTAAATACCAACAGCAGTGATCTGTGCATTGTGGAATTTCAGATTATAATAATTTTCCAAATTGTCTACAACACACACATATTACCTTCATCATTTGAAAAAAAAAATGCAATGTTCTAGGATGACGAGAGTGCCACACTGATCCATTTCTTTCAATAATTTATCAATGAAAAGTACATTTGGTACTTCGAATGGCAATATACTAATGTGGAGAAAAGTATAAAGATCTGGCCATCTGTAGATTGCCACGTGTAGACCAGCTATAAAAAAGATGTGGTCAGCTTAAATACTAGTCTCAGATTTCTGGTGTTCTATGAAAATAAAGGCAGCAAGGAGTCCAGGCCTGGCAAAAGATGAAGAACCTCTGCCTTTCTAATTTCCTGTTTATTCTCTCAGATGCCAAACATTACTTGCAGCCTTTGCAAGAAATTTTAAATGTGTAGAGATAGTCTAAACACTCTTCAGTCTATTTATTTTCCTCCTGCAAAAGACAATGTAAACAGAGGAGAAATCATAGCTTGAGAGACATTTCTATGTGTATGAGACGATAATGCCTATATCAATGGAAAGATGTTTAAATCCCATGTTTTATAGATTCAAGTTTTACTGAAATAAATGCTAATCAGTATAATATTCTTTTCGATAAAAAATACATTTTGCATATCTTCAACTGTAAATTTTACTGCAAAATTTCTTTAAAATAGAATTCCAAACAAAATAGTTGAAAGACTATATGTTAGCCTTGACAGTGCATTCATTTTCTATGCTGGGTTTCAAAACGTTCTACAAATTAACACACCGCAAGAAAATAGTTGAATGCTGTTGAGTAAAATATCCATTTATTAATGACAGAAAAGCTTCTCTATTGAAACTTGTCCATAAACTTGAATAACAGATGCACAGAGTATAAAATCTGGAAGAGGTGAACCTACCCCTCCACACCCATCACTCTCAATACTGCCACCTAAATGGCTTCAATGGCCTACTTAAAGTCACACTGCTCGGAGAGAACATAAAGCCAGGGACAGCTTCCAGAAGACTAAGATTCTGGAGCCATAACTGAAAACTCCCTGAGTTACTTAAGACAATGACTGCATCTCAGCCCTGGCAAGAAACAAGAGATAATACTTATGTGAGAATGAACCTATTCCATCTGTGCCTGACACACAAATCTTTCCCTTCACTGTATTAGGCTTGCACCTTAACTTGTTCTGCCTGTTTTCCAACTCTTGGCTGACACCAGAAAAAACCCTCCTGTTATTTTATCTGAACGCAGCTTTCATAATTTGATAAGCATTAGAATATGTGTGTTGTGCGTGTTGTGGGGTGGGGGTGGGGTCAAAATGATTATTAAATCAAGAAGCAGTCATCTTAGCCTATTACAAATAATAATTTTATTTCCAATACTTATGCGTCCAGGCCTCACACAAATTCCCTACAAGTGAAAATGGTGAGATTTTCCTTTCCAAATAAGAAAACAATGAAAATTATATTTTAAAGTTTTATTTTAATATTTTCATCAATGTTTTCTAGAGAAAGTACCAAAAATGTGATAGGTTTTAATTTTTTTAAAATCAAATCAACATTGAGAGAAGAAACTCTGGCACAACCCCTGTCACTCTGTTAGTAGCCCTATTTTCCAAACATTTATTGTATTAGGCACCGGACACCAAATTCACACCTTTGCCCTGAAGGTGATCTCAGTATATTGGAGATCACTGTATATTGTTTTTAGTGTCAGGAAAGCTATTCATCTACCAAGAATGTACACATTTTTCAAGTCTATTCAGGCTAAAACTATTGTTTCAAGCAACTAACATGTTCCTGGAATCATAGAACCGTAGTTTCCATTCTTTTCTATATTCTCATTCTCTCTCTCTCTCGCTTTCTCTCGCTCTCTTGCTCTCTCACTCTTTCCCTCCCTCCCTTCCTCCTCCCTCCCATTCACTTTCTCAGTGGGCTTTTCCCCACAGATGTTCCTGCCAAAGTGTCTGGGCAGCTGCACTTGTATCAACCAGCTTTATAATTAATTTAAACTATCTGACAGGACACAGAAAAACTGTCTTTTAGTAATTTTAGTTTCTTTTTTGGCTGCTATCTCCAATTTTAATGGTAGGGTATATCTTTGACATTCCAGACAAAGAAATAAAAAGAAACTGTTTCTTTTAAATCTTAAAATAACAATAATTAGTATCATCATCATCATCATCACCATCACCACCATCATCATCATCATCATGTCCATGCTTTGCAATTCACGCGTCAATCAGGAATTCAAGCTGATGCATACCGTTGGTCAGACTTTGATCTCAGCATCCTGTTAGGTCAAGCCTCAGTCTCGTCCTTGATGGCCCTCTGATTACTCTTCCCTCCTTGTAACACTTGTCAGTTGGTTTCCAAGACACCCGACGCCCTTGGTTTTCCTCCTATTTCATTAGCATTTGCTTATCCCTCATCTCTAATGTTGATTCTTTCTAATCTCTCTGCCCTCTAAGGGTGAGAGTCCTTGGGCTCAGTCCTCAGACCTCTTACCTTTCCATATGTATTCACTTCCTTGGTGACCTCGCCAAGACTCATAACTCCCACATTTACACATTTTCAGCCCAAACCGTTCCCTGAATTCCAGACTCTATGTCCAACCGTTTGCTGGACATATTAATTTGGATGTCTCAATTATTTGTAATGACTATGCACTATTACACAGTCTGACTATGCACTATTAACTACAGTAACTAGTTAACCATTAGCGTACTGAGGATATTTGGGTTCCATCTTTTTGTGTATCACAGAAAGTGCTACAATAATCTTACACAACTCTCTGATTCTAGCCTTACAATAAATTCCTAGAAGAGACTGAACATTTAAAATCTTTAAAATACTACCAATATTCCCTTCAAAAAATCTAATCCAAAATATGCTCCCATTAGCACATTAAAGCAGGACTACTCCCTGAGTGGTCCCAGAGTGGTGACAGACTACAAACTGTCACTAGTCCATTGCAAGGTAGGTTCAGAAACTGAGAGTAAACACTTAAAAACTCTGAAGGAAATTTGATGCAGTAATTTTATATCTGATGAACATTTTATAGAAATATGTTTGAGATTTTATTTTGTCTATTTTTAATTTTCCTGGCCATTTATTTTTACTGTATTTTACAAATGTATCAGTCAAAAACAGACTTGGAAAAAACGGTCCTTCACCACAGTTCAAGAAAAACTACATTATAGTACTCGCTTCTTCACACCATCGCCAATTGCAGAGATTTGTTTTTCTTTTATTTTCATCATTTTGGTTACTGAGATATACCACTGTTGGTTTAATTTGCACTTTTAGATTGTTTGCAGGTTTGCATACCCTTCTAATGTTTGCTGGCCCCATGTTCATTATTTTATGAATTATCTGTTTATATTTTTTCTCCACGATTCTATGAAGATTTTCATTTTGTTAATAAAATTATAAGAGATAATTGTAAAAGCTGTTTGTACATTAGGGATATCAGACCTTTGCTGATCATATATTATGCAAATATTTTCCCAGAATATCATCTTTCAAACAAATTGATAGTATTCCACTACACTAAAATAAAATAATAAAGATTTAAAATGTTGTATATAGTTTCATTTCTTTAACTCTTTCCTTTATGGTTTCTATTTAGAAGTGCCTTTCTCACCACAAGATTGTAAAAATATCCATCTATACATTTCACTCATACATTTATAACTTACCTTGTTACATTTATAATTTTTCTCCCCTAAAATTATTTTTGCATGAGCTGTTTATTTTTCCAGATGACTAGGCAGGTGTCCCAACTCCTTTTACTGAATAATTCATCGTTTTCCTTCCCATCTAAAATGCCAACCTTATCATATACTAAATTACCATATATATTTATCTAAAAATAAAATCTCTATATTTTATTATTGATGTATTCTTCTATCAATACCACTACTCAGTCATCACCGACTTATAATGTACTTTAATATCTGAGATAGGCAAGCACCCAGGATAAATATTTCTTATAATTCTGGGAGGGCTTACAGGTTCATTCTTCCAGATGAACCTGAGAACAATTTTGGCAGTTCCCTAGTTTTGATAGGGACTGTATTGTGTTTGTACTTTAACTGAGAAAAACTGATATTTTTGTATTATTGTACTAAATCTTACTTTCTACAAAGAAATTATCTCTCTGCACTTAATTGTAATTTGTTTTATGTCCCACAACTGAATTTTATAGCTTTCCTCATTTAGTTCCTACACATGTCTATGTTAAGTTATTCCCAACTTTTGTTCAGTTGTATATTATTTTAATAATATTTAATAATATTTTAATAATATTTTCTAACATTCACATTGATAGTTAAGTCATCAATCTAGTTTTACTTATTTATTTTATAGCCATGTGGCAACATTAATCAAAATAATAGTGCTTCTGGTAGGTTTTCAGGTAAGCGCATACTCTCTACTCATTCATTTAAAGAAAAAAAAACAAGCGCTCATTACATGTATCTCAAGATATTAACGCAGTTCAAAATCAATACTATATAAAAATATAGACCCCCTCCAAGGGACAGAAAATCTACTAGAGTATATAAAACACATGCATATAGTATTATATAAGATAGAAATTGGAAGGTCTTTAAAAAGGATACAATTAAAATTTACTATAAGAGACCACGGTAGGGCATATTACAAAAGGATAGAGAGCTTAAGGAAATCTTCATGAGAAAGTAGCACTTATTTTGAGCCCAGAATGTTAGAATATGAAAAGTTAACAGGCATAATATTCTAGGAAGATAAGGAGAAAAAAAACAACATGAGACCAAAGGCAAAAGGAGAAAAAGCCCAAAGTTTGGCTAGAGCACAGGGAATGCTAAAGACGGATCAAAGTAAACTGATAAATAAATCATTCTGAAGCAAGATTAATTTGCTTCTTGTTTGGTAGAAAATGGGGAGCTACAGGAGGAACAGAGCTATGCTTAGGAAGATAAATCTGGGGAGAGGATGAAAACAGGGCAATTTGTGGGTGAGAACTGAGGGAGAGAATATGATAGTTTTAAAACATAGACCCAAAATTCTTTGAACCCTTTCCACTGAGAAGTGGGGTCTACTATGTTCCCTCCCCTGGGACCTGGACTTTGTGACTGCCTGACTGATATACTTAAGTATAAGTGACACTGGGCCAGTTCCCAGGCCCAAAACTTAAGAAACTGGCATCTTTCATATCCTATCTCTTGGGATACTCGCTCTTGCAACTCAGCCACCATGCTATGAGGAAGCTCTATCAGTCTGAGGAGAGTACACTTGGAGATAAACTGAGGTTCCTAGCCTTTAGCTCCCAACTTGCCAGGCATGTGAGTGAATCGTCTCAGAAGTGAACCCTCTGGCACTCAGTCAAACTATCCCAGCTGATTCCACAGGAGCAAAGACAAGCCCTCTCTGCTGAACCCTGCCCTAACTGCAAGACCGTGATTCAAGACCGCTGTGGTTTTGAGAACTTAGTGTAGGAGTGGTTTTTGCACAGCAATAGTAACTAGGACAGAAACCAATTTAGAGACTTTCACTATAGGTCAGAACAATAGGGTCAAGACACAATATGAAAAGTAGCTATGAGAATTGGGGAAAAGGATTAGATGCCAGAGACATTCTGAAGACACAATCAATAGAAAGATTGCAGCCTAAAATTTAAATTAAAATTTAGCCCCTCTGAATAAGAATTAACTAGATAGAAAAAGTTATCTACTAATATTTTAGAATTGCACATTGTGGTAGATTAGAATATCTTAAAGCTACGTTATTCCTTCTCCCTACTCATCCCCCTATTCCCCACTGAAAGAATACACTTTCTCGCCACATTGATATGGAGGTTGGCCATGTGACTTGCTTTATCAATGGTATGTGAGCTGAAATGATGGTGGATCAGCTCCAAATAAAGGCCTTAAGACAGAGGTTCCCAACCTTTTTGGCTCTAGGGACTGGTGCTCCTATGAGAATCTAATGCCTAATGATATGAGGTGGAGCTGAGGCAGTGATGCTAGCACTGGGGAGTAGCTGCAAATACAGACGAAGCTTCGTTGGTTCGCCCGTCACTCACCTCCTCCTATGTAGTCCAGTTCCTAACAGGCCACGGACTAGTACTGGTCTGCGACCCGGGGGTTGGGGACCCTGCTCTATATAATGACACAGAGTATATGCCAATGTGTTAAAATAAAAAAGTACAGTGGAAGAGCAAACTTGCAGAAGAGTGGAGACAATAGCGATGAGTTTGTGGGTTTCCTACAAGAACAAGTCCCAGACTTAAATATTATTGCCTTTATAATTTAGATGGAAGTGGCAGCCATGTGGCTTCTTTGTGCAAACTTTTTACTTTGTTCATGATAATCTTGCTGAATAGTGCCTGTAAATGGTAGAGAATACAGCAGAAGAGATAAAGTCATCTGTCACAGGTTGCACAGTGTTAACACTAAAACTGTCTTATATTTTGCTCAAGCTGCTACATAGTGCTTATAAATGCTCTGGTATTATTAAGTTAAAAAAATGGAAGTATATTAAGTCAAAAGAAATGAACCATTAATGTAAATAGTTATTTCTGTGTTTATTGAGTACTTGTCCCCCAAAGGACTCAAAACATTTCAAATATATTAGCATATAGGAAACTCACAATTACACAGACATTATCTTTACATTTTAGAAGAGGAAGTCTTAAGACACAGTAATCTACAAAGCAGAAACATTAAAACCCTGATATCTCATCTTTGGCAAGCAATCATTTACATGTCATGCTAAATGCAAAAAGGATGACCTCTCGAACCACTACATTTGAGACTTTTCAATGTGCATCACATATTCTCTTCCTCTGTTTTAATCTAAGATGATTTCATAGCATCCTTTCCACCTTCATTGTCTGCCCATGACAATCTTGTTGAATAGTGAAACTCTTAAGCCTGGAAAATGTTTTCTAATAAGACTAACAAAGATGATCTATACATTTACGAAGCAAAAATTAGTCACTGAACTTGGAAACTCAGACACCACAATCTTCATAGTTAAAAAATCTAAATCTACATTTTACAAAACTGGCAAATTATTTCTCCAAAATGATGCATTAAGTTCTTTTCTAACTCTTACGTCTCTCTGTAAGTATTATGAGGCAATATAGGGAAATATATGCCCTAGAATCTCCAACAGCCTCTTCATAACTATGTATAACCCAAGCTACTCTTCGGTGGAGAGGAAAGTTCCAGACAATGAGCAACTGAAAAAAAAAAATGTTAGCTAATAACTGATAAAAAGAAAGTATGAGATTTATATGGCTGAATGAGGGTGCATGAGGGTAATGTCAGCTTCTATAACAAATATATCAAAAAAGTATATAAAGGCTCAACACAACAGAAGTTTATTTCGCGCCTGCGCTCACGTGCGCTCTCTCTCATACTCACATAGTTTATGCTCCTTCTTCCGTTATACAGAGACACTACTGAGAAAGACGGCAATGCGACCACCAAAGATTCCTCCTACTCAGGAACACGTAGGTGTTTCTCGTTTAGACCCAGGGTTTTCAATCCTGTCTCCCCATCATCCACTATGCTTCATGGTCATGTACACCCAACCAGAGGAAGAAAAAAGTACGAGCATGGGGTTTAGAAGGCTTGTCTCAGATTTGACACAGATGGTCACACAGCTGCTGTGTGCACCAAAGTAGGGAAGTGGCACACAGGAAGAACAGACAATATGCTTAAACATAATATAAAACAATATGCCACAGTATACTTGTTCTGGAAGACAAATAAAGCAGACCAATCGACCTAGCCAGTAGGAATCACAAATGTGATCGTTCACAAGCAACAGTGTTGATTAGAATCTGAGCAGAAAGAGAATTATAAACACCAATCTCTACCAAAAAAAAAAAAAAAAAAAGCTGTTCCATTACTAAACCAAAATGAGATATCTGTAATTCTGATATATGTATTCTTTCATTAAAGTATAATGAAAGAAGTTCTTTCCATAAAAGAATATCAGGATACCTTACTTGTGTTATGAATAACTTAATGAAACACGGATGTCTAGTTCTCTCGCTGTTCTTTAATTAGCCTGCTATTATTACTCCGTATAGAGGAAGATATCAGTTAGAACAGCTGAAGTTAGTCCGGGCGCCTTACATATGCAAAAAAGCTGTTTTCCTTCATACTTTTCTTTTGGATAGCAGACTCTGTTAAACCTACCACCGAACTTGCTAGCCCTGGTCACCACAGCTGGATCTGTACATGGCCACCAATGCTGCTGCCTGCACCAGAGGTGGGTGGAATTCTAAACCACCTTCCACCTCTCTAAGTCACCACTCAAGAGGCACAGTCCCATGTTTGGCAGATCTTAAGTCCTACACTCCTGCTAGTTGGCAAAGTCAGGACAAACACAGAAGTAAGATTTTCTGTTGGAAAATTAAAAGCAACAGGGCACTTTCACCCACCTAGTCTTGCAATGACGGATTCCCCCACATTCAAGAAAAGGATTCAGATGCTGGGCAACCCAAATGGTGACAAATGTCTACTAAAGACATGACAAAATGTTAACAACTCAAACTGGCATGCAGACCCCTGTCACTTGTCATGCGATGTGGACAGTATGAGAGGGAAGAGAACTGGAAGAACATTATAGGGAAAACAATTTTCTTTTCCACATATGCACTAGGGATGCGAGTCTATAAAATCCCGCGAGATTCCACAAGGCAAACCAGGCTTCGTCTTCTCCATTCAATGCCAGCAACTCAGAGATAAAGCTACTAACAGTGGTATGGAATAATCCTAGCAATGGCAGTCATTCCCAGCACTGTCAAAAAGAACTTTCTGTGATGGTGGAAATGTTCTACGTGCTGTCCAGTATGTAGCCTCTAGCCACATGTAGCCACTGAGCACTTGAATTGTCCCTAGTGCAAATGATGAACTTATTTTTATTTTTATTTTCTTAATTTAAATTTAGATTTAAATAACCATGCATGGCTACTGGCTATCATATTAGACAGTACAGGTCTAGCATTTCTGATCACCTTTAACCACCCCAATGCATAAGAAAGTGGAATGTTTAAAGTCTTTTAAGAAAAGGTTCCTCCATTGCCCCCAGTAACCCAATCTAATGTCAAAAATAAAAATATATGTGTGTGTATATGTATGTGTGTATGTACACACACACACACACACACACACACACACACACATCCTTTAACTGTTTAAGAACATTCTGGCTCTGTTTTGATTAGATAACGAGTTCAATCCTAACCTGATTCACTATGTTCTAGAATAACAATTCTTAACTTTTCTGATTATGAGGACCCATTTTCAATGTCAAAACGAGTTATTAACCATTTACAATAGTTGTGCTTTAACTCTTGTTAAGAAACTTATAGCAAAAAGTTCCTCTTAATTCAGTAACACTTCATATTCATGTATATTTCTTCATAACAGCAGCAGCTATATAGAGTTATCAAATAGTCACATACATAAACATAGAAGATGGTATTTATTTAATATGTGAGCAATCCTTCATATTCTCACGGACAATAGTACCTCTTACAATATCCCACAGCCTCCTGGGCTCTGTGACCCATGTAGGTTAGGAGCCCTCTTCTAAAGACCATGTCCCTAAATGTCCGGCAGATATGTGATGGCATTTGCAGAGCAGTAGGTCTTTGTTCACAAGAGGAGCTCTGGATTGGTGTTATACACAAATGAAGACAACCAACTTTCCTAATGTTTTGAATTCAAATTTTTTCAATGTATGTCTGGTAGCAGATGTATAAGATAAATTATTTATGCTGCAGTTAAGCCCACTTACTACTCTAGCTTCATAGAAGATCAAGGTCTAAAAATTTGGATTTCCTATAAGTCAACATTTATATTATGTTCATCAACTCCCTTCCTATCACCATTTTATCCAAAAGTATCCTCACCCTCTGCCTGCGATTAACTCATGTTTCGTCTTGGAATCCAAAATCTGAGGAAATAATCTGAGGAAAAAAATATAGCAACATTTACTTAAAAACTTTGCAGTCATATATACTGTAAGTAATCTGCATATAGCAGATTTCGAAGTCCATTTCTAAAGCAAATTAACTGCAATCTCTCTGTCTTTATTTTCAAACACAGTCTTGTAGTATTTATGTCTGGATGCTGAGTTTATAGTGGTGTTTCAATTTATCTTAAGTAGGCCAAATATTTCATCTCAGCTTCAACCCCTCTATTTCCAATTCAGAGGTTAGAAAGCATGTTTGTTTTTCACACTAGTGATCCAGTATATGTCATAATTCTCCCTTTTTATTCTCTAGAGGTCAGTGATGTTTTATAGGTAACATATAGGAAATTAATCTTGGGAACTCTGTCAGAGGGGAGAACTGGGCCATTCCCAGGCTAGAGATGGCCATGAGCTGGACAAGATCATTGAAAGCTGGAGATAAATAATCATTTTTTGGGAAACTCACAGAAGAAAGATGCCATCACCATCACAAATCTGTGATTAAAAAATGGAGAAGGCATGTTTCTACACCATAACTTCTCTGCCCAGAAATAGCCTATGAGCTAAAATCTTACAATCTGAGAGGAGACCAAAGGGAAACACGGAAGTCAGGTTTGACCAGTGTGATCTTGGAACATCATACAATCTCTGAGGAGACTCTGTGATTTGAGGTGACAGCCTCATCAGACCCACCACAGCACTCATATCTAGAGCTTTCCTCATTTCTGAAGACCCTTCTCTAGACATGCCCCTGTCATCAGAATCAAAGTTCCCAGGCACACCGTTAAGAACAGGAGAGCCAACAGATGTTGGTCCATGTAACAGAGTCTGCACAGATTACAAAAAGTGCCAAAACCCAAGAATGCTCATAACCTTGTTATAGCTAATAAAGTAAAAGGAAATCACAATTCACACTCTGAAAAAGAAGCTTCGCCAAAAAAAAAAAAAAAGATATGACAACTTTTACTGGCCACAGACCATTTTATACTTCCATACTCTCAAGGCTTCCTAAAATGATGTCCCCACTGAAAAAAAAGAGAACCATATTTCACCAAGATAAGCAGAAATTAATCTATTTTGATATAAAAATATCTACTTAGAGACATTCACTTATTATACATCATATGCATTGACTGCTGTAGACATCAGCTACACACTCAAAACAGTCATTCTTTAAAAAGCCTGGCAAATTCAATATTGAATTGAAAAAGCTGAATCTGAGGTTTTAATTCAATTCATAATGGCAGGCATTAGCAGTATAAAAATTGCTTCTGGGTTAAATAGTCTAAGTTGTAATTTACTCAAGATAACAAAATTTTTTAAAAGTCACAAATTAATTTTGAAAAGCACATACGCCTACCTTTTTAAGAAAGATCACATTTCAGGATTCCATATCATAGAGAAACCATCTTTTCCTGTGAGGGGAAAAAAGAAGAAAGGCCATCCACGAATAATAGAAAGTAGCAAAGGTGAACTTTAAAGACCTGCTATGATTTCCTGATATGATGGTTTCATTTACAATATTAAATAATGGGAACCTTCAAGTCAGACTTAAATTATTTCTTTATTTCTATCTAAATGAAATATTTTAAAGATTTTGATTCCAATGATTTGATTTCTAAGAAGCAAATGGATAAAATCAAATGGAAATGGATAAAAATAAATGGGAATCTTTCAAACTTAGAATTAAAATATTTACTTCACATCTATCCCAATGACCTATACACAAACATTTTAATTCTATGACTTAAATGTAGAAATGAAGAAATAAATGTACACAACTCCACCTTAGCTTCTACTTTCCCAGCAGAAAAAGGAGGTGAAGAGGTTGTTAACAGCCTGTGCAGGCAACAAAAGGTAACAGAATTATAAGCTGCTGTCTCCTTCTGTTGATTTTTTTAAATTATCCAAGCTAAAAATTCATATTATTTATAGGCTCTATTTGTCTTAGCTAACACTTTTGAATCAAGAAAAATATATAAAGTAAATCAAAATAGGAACCCTCTGCTATTATTTTACCTTTATGATTTTTAATAGTTGACACAGAAACTTGCTAGTCACAAATAAATACTAAACATGACTTTTCTATTCAAAATTACTTGCTGGCATAGATTAAATTATTCTAATGCTTTAAATTTATACACAAATAAGTTAAATAAGAAGCCCAAAGAAGCCCAAATAAGGAAGTAAGTGGTTTAGTTTTACACAAGTTAATCGTCTACTACTATAAATTGTTTCCATCAAATCTAATTAACAGCCAATGGAATAATGTCTCTGACTCTGACTCTGACGAATTCCATGTATAATTTCACTTCCAATGAGAATGATGATGTGTAGATTCAGAAACAATGACCAGGATTTCTGACCCAAAAGAGTTCCAAGGATCTGAAATGACTGCCAATGCAAAAATTCAAGATCACACTCTAGAAGAATCACTCACATGCACGCACGTCAAAGGGAGACTCCTAGATTAGCTGGTGCTTACTTCAGTAACCACTTTCTCATCAGACAATAAAAACCCTCTTTAAACTTTAAGAAAAAAGTTCTCTCAACACCTTCCTGAAAGGGGTGTGAATCCTGCACCCACATCCATACCTGCATATAGCCAAGGTTGAGTATGACCCTTCTGAGCTGCATTAGCTCCAGAAGCTCTTTCCTTCAAAGCAATACCAACTCTCACATGGACTCTCCAAAGCAAGCCAGTATCTGGAGTCCAGCTTTTCTTCACTTCAGATGTCAGCCAGCATTACTTTGGCTCTCACTGCCAAGATAGTACAATTAGGGTAGGTAATAGCTGCCCATTCTATTTTCTGAAATTACAGTTGCAGGTAAACTCTGTTAACAGAAGAAAGGCATGACAGATTGATGATTGATCAAAGCAAGGGTCAGCATTCACACACCAAGCCAAATCATAATCCATGGCATAGTAACAATGGGGATAGAACTCCTTGAAGACTTTCAGTTTACAACTGGCTTTTCAGAAAGAATATGTCTAGGATTCGTTTCAAGATGATACAGTTGGAATTGCTGATGAGGAAGGGTAACAGATGAAACAGAGTGGCCATGAGCTCGTTGTAGTTTAATGATGGGTATATGAAGGTTTAGTGATGAATACATGAAGGTTCAATGTACTTTTATGTTATATTTAAAACTTTCCAAAAAGTTACAAGATGGTCATCCAATGAATGTGTGAAAATATGAGAAAGAGAAATGCATAGATCATAAATATCACAACCTTCCTGTTTCCAAATACCCTTCACCAAAAAAGGAAAAAATTAGAGAAACCACCAAAATTTTTTAAAATTAAATACCACACTAGGAAAAATGAACAGCTTGTACTTACAGTTTTATAAATGAACAGCCTGTACTTACAGTTTTATAAATGAAGTAATAATGGCCTTAAAGCTTTCTTTCTCTATTTCAAAAGCCAAATAAGAAGTATATATTTAATTGCAGTAATGCTTCTTTTTTCATTATTATTATTTCAAGTATCTCTGCTTTGAATTAAGTGATATCAACATAGAAACACAGTTTATCTCACGCTTGTCAGAAATTGTTGGTAGTGCCTTGCATTAATATAAGAAAGGAAATGAATGACCTATAATTAACATCAATGTGATCTATTTCATGGAAAAAAAATCTTTCGAAACAAGAGATCTGAGAGGGAACTATTAAAAAAAAAAAGATCCTTTAGGAATGCAAACTTTAGGACTACAGATAAAAACCATCAGATCTATAACCTTCTTAGGCTACCTGAGTGATCTGCTATTGCATTACAGCCAAATAAACAGGCACTTTATAATCATACCACTAATTTGGCTAGAATTTGAAAGAGACTAGAAGGGGTCACACGAGGCAAGAGCTCAGCTTTCACAATAAGCAGAGAAAGTCACACACCAAGTAAAATCATCCTCCACAGCTGCAGAATTTCACTGACTGACCCTGCTAGACATCGCTAATGGAAATCTGACCCTGGACATGAATTTAAAAGCAGGATTTATGTCATGGTTTGGGGAAGGACCCTGTGTAAATCTGT
>NW_024345601.1:11894475-12114089 GCF_902729225.1 Pteropus medius
AAAAAAAAAAAAAAAGTAGCTCATGATTTTCTATTGTCTTTTTCAAGTTTTTCTGGCCTAAAACAATGTTTCCTTTTTAATAACGAAACAATGCCAAATTCTGAAAAGGAAATTTGCCTGACTTAATGGATAAGCACATAAAAGCTGAAGAAAAGACTATTATGGGAAAACCAGAGCAACACAGCCTTACGAGGCAGACTTTCAAATTTACTGAAGTGATCAAGGGTCAGAGCAGGGAGCGTGTGGGTAATAATTATGAACGAGTTGCATGATAGAGGTCAGCTAAACAAAATTCACTTGTTTTCAATTTGAAAATCACAGTTCTAGCTTTACTACATGAGCTAAAAGAAGCTTCTATCAGCTTACATTCATTCTCATCCATGAATTTTTATTCATGCAGTCATAATTTGAGGTCTAGTCTGATTAAATTGAAAATGGTATATTATAAGGTATTATGCATTTAATAAATATTTGTCAAATGTACAAATGAAGTGACAACTACTACTCATCAAATCATAAAATCAAAACCTAAGGCCACTAGAAATGACAAAAATAAAATCCTCAGATACGGCAGTCTGAGTGGTATTATGCCAAGTTAAAATGGTTTGTTCCCCAAACTCCCTTGCAGCTAGGGGTAGCCATAGAACACAGTGTTGACCAATGATATAGAGGTCTCTGAGAAAGTTTACTCTCATCATATGAACATATCACCTTCCTTCCCTCTTTCCTAGGAACAGCTGCTCGGAAGTACAGAGCCTTCACATAACCATGAGAACAAAAGCCAGAAAACAAAGAGTGAAACACGGGAAGCACCTGGTTCTCTGGTGCCATCCCTGAGATGTGGCATCTACCCTTAAGATTCCTAAATTTCATTTCATGTTAAGTGTGACAAACTTCTTTGAGTTTAAGCTGCTGTTTTCTATAATGCACAGCCAAAATATTCTACCAAACACCAGATATAATTTATCTTTCCCTCTGTATTCTCAGAAGCTGTTGCTATGTCCACTAACTGTGACGTCCACATAACTGTCCAATAACACGGTTATGTAATCACCACTGACCTAGTCAACAGTTTCCATCAGTCAGGAGGATGCCTCACATAAGAGGCCAACCAGCTTAAGGAGGAGTAGTCACTGTGAAAACCATCAGAAACAACAGGCCGCATCATTCTACCACATGCCCTTCTATGGACCACTTCACTCTCATGTTAGGAATACAAAAGAAATGATGACAAAAAAGAGAGCAAAGCTATTCCAGTGATTAAGAAATAAAGAATCTTCTAAGTTAAGATAGTCTTCTAAAAATCTTTACATCTTAAGAAAGAAAAGGAAATATTTAGAGGTATAGCTAAATTAAACATCAGATACAAAATACCTCTAGCAAAAGAACAGGCTAATGCCACTAAGGGTTGTCCTGGTTCAGATGCCACTACTCTGTGCTTCCAGAAGGCCTCAGCAATCCACCTTCTGTGAAACCTAAAATTCTACAGTCATTTCTCTCTTATATGTTGATCTCTCTTACTGAAACAAACTTCTAGAGTTGAGGAAAGCTGGCATGTAACAGATAATGGTAAATGAATGAATGCATGAGCAAAACAACATACAGATAACTTTTCCAAGAAACTTTATGAAAAGTACACAATCCTCAAAAAAATCTACAAGCATCATTTCTAGAAAAATCATGAGTTGTATGAACTGTTCAACTGATCCAACGTGACACATTTAATTGCCAAATGTCTACAGAGAGAAAAGCAAAGACCTACACTTATGAAGTAGCTATTGTAAGTCGACTGACATATCAAGCACTTTATACCCAGTATTTCATTAATCTTCACAACCCCCAGTTAGTCACTAGGGTCTCCCCTTTCAGATGAAGACAAGTTCAGAGGGTGCTACGTAACCTCGCCTAAGATCACAGATCTGGAGAAGGGCAAACAGAACATTCAAACCCAAGAATGCCAGCTCTCACTTTTCTGCTATATCATGCTGTCGAGTAAAGACCATTTTGGTCTTTACTCAAATATTGTTTATAAATTGTACAAGTACATAAGCTGAGGTAACATTCACTAGAACCTTCACTTTATCGCCCCAAATTCATCTGAAGAGTAAAGGTCCAATGTAACGTCAAACTCAATTACTATTTGCCCATGTCAGAAACCAGATGTGGTTTGGCATGACACAGATAGTGACCTTCTCTAGCTCATCTTATAGCTGTTAAGATATTACAAAGGTTCTACATGCCTACAGCATGTAAAGAAAAGAAAGCCACCATGTATTTGTATGACTTAGAAATGGTATAAAACCTATGAGTCTATGGCTTCAGTTTCTCTCAGAAATCAACAGCCCCCTCCTAACGGACAGTATGCAAGAGCTCTATTGCTTTCATGTCACATTTACAGAATATGTGGCACCAAGACCTTGGAAACTTTGGCCGGTGCGTGGGTTTACAAATAAAACTTACTGCTTCTGTGCATAAAAGAAACAGATCTTTTAAAGCAGTTTAAAATAGAGTCATTTGAACCAAATAGGAGAAAATACCACTGTAGAAAGAAAATGAAAATGGATGCATTTTGTAATAGATTCCTAACACTTTTCATTGAATAAATAATACCTCTTTGAAGTTGATGAAAACTTTAGTGAAAATATTTATCCAGTAAACATCTTAATGAAATAAACTGTTATGACTCTAAAGAAACCCAATTTAACAACTTCATAAATTCTCATGGAGAAGAAATAGACTCACCACCCCCGAAACATTTGGCAATTATTTGTATACAGTATGTGCACAGTCTATGATGTACATGCATAGATGAATGCTACCTTCAGTGGATTAACCAAAAAATAAGCTTTTTTGCCCTGCCCTAACAGGTTAACCTTTCCGGCGATTTTAAACAATTCTGAGTATTTTGCAGGTCATCATTTCTTTCGGGACAGCTATCTAATACTCATTTTTTAAAAACCTGAAAATGTATCTGAAGCCAAACTTATTTGGGGAGAGTTATGTAATCAAGTATGTTTCCATTTTTTCCTCTTTTTATTAGTTATCTAAAATTGTCCATACACAATCTTTTTTGGGGGGAGAGGGCGGAATCATGATTTAGTATAAGGACGTTGAGTCTTTTTCAATATAATGGCTAAATTATCTTTAAAAAAAATAAACATTCTGTTTTTCTAGCTAACCCATCTCAATACTTTCCCATGATACAGAAAAAGAAAACAGTATTCACAATTAGATAAACCGTAGCATTCACAGCTCTTCTTCTATAGTTATATTTCAATGTGTTCAATCTTAACAAAGATTTTGAGAGACAGGTTTCATAATGAAAGAAACAGGATGAAGATACTTTTACAAAGATCATATCTAGTGATATCTAAAATAGAACTTCGTTTAAAATCTATGGCTCAAAGCTGCAAGCTTTCTAGCAAATTAGGACTCCTCCATGAACACTTACCTTGCTTAAAGTATACCCCTTAAAATAGGCCAAAAACATTGATTTTCTTCCATGCATTTGGCCCCACAATCAGACAGACACTGCCCCATTTACAAAATGAAATATCGAGGTCCACATTAAATTAACTGTCATATGCAGTTCCAGGGCTAGAACTAAAAACAGGCTTTAGGGTTAAAATACCTCTTTTCTTATACAATAACTCACTTTCTTTATTCTCTTTCTGTATCTTAAAGTAATTCTTAACAACTGACTAAGGCTCAAAATATTACACAAAAATCTATTCTACAAATAAAGCTTGAGAAGTTATATTTAGCAGACTTCTGATTACATTGGACATGATCTTGGTATAGCTTCCTACATATAAAGTCTAGCCATGAAAGGGAATTCTTCTGAATCTTTAACAGAAAAATAAGTGAGCTGATTAAATATAGATCAAAGGAAGTTCTGCCATGAAAAGACCAATTTTTTATAATTCATAGGAAAATGTAACAATAAACAAAAAGCGATCTGGTGTTTCTCATTCTGACCTGTAATGGTTATCTATTTATGAGTAAATTAAGAATACTTTAGCTGCCTTCTTCATGCTTTTCAGCTATTTTCCAATATTTTTAGCATGATCGTATATTATTTTATAAACTAAAAATTATGTTTTAAATCTTAGACACTACTGAGAAGTAATCTCCTTTTTATTCACATAAATCACTATTGTGTAATAAATGAGACATGTTAATATATTTTGAAAATAATAAATGAGACGTTAATATATTTTGAAAATATACTGATAATTAACTCTAGTCAAAATTAAATTTGTAACTTTAAAACGACTTCTTATTATACTATCAACTATAGATTCTAGTACAAAACCGTATTAAATGTTTTGGGGTTTTTTTCAACTTCGAAATAAACTAAGCAATGAACTGATATATATACTGTTTATATATATATATATATATATATATATATATATATAACTGATATATATAATGTTTATATATACTTATATATAAACATTATATGCATATATGTGCATATAATATGTACACATGATATACATGCATACATATACATATAACATATAAAATGTATTTAAAAATATATATGTGTGTGTATGTGTGTGTGTGTGTATATATACATATATATACACATATATATACATATATATATACATATATATACACATATATATACATATATATATATATATATATATATATGTAATCTGTAATATTTAGAGATTTCTACTGGAATTATCTGCCAACCCAATTTCAGATTTTATCTACCTTGGCTAACATGACCAACTAGTTTGACTGAGCTAACATTAGTTCTGAATTATAATTTTTTTTTCCATTTAAGCGACCAACTGTTTAACCAAATTAAGTAAAGAATGTTGCACATTAGAAACCTCACTTCTCTTATTATATTGGTCACCCTTACTTTCCCTAAAAACCAATATCCTGTAATCACCATGAGTTGATTCATTAAACATTTATTTTGTACTTAGTATTTCTCATTACTGTGCAGAGAGATTATAGAATGTGGTAGTTCACAAGTTATAAATGTAGCTGAAAGTATAACATTTATCTGTGCATCTTGCTATTGAGCCAATAATTTCAATATTCTTTTAAATATAAGTAGAAAGGGAAGTCTCTAATTGTTTCAAATTTTCAGCCAAAGACAGTAGACAATGAGTTTTCACATGACCTCAGAATTTGCTACACATGGCCAACCAGTCCAGAGGTCACCCCACATCTATGTATGAGAAGAACTTGTATTGTAGAAGACACTTCTTCAAAGAGAATTCTCAGGAGAAAAGAGCGGTTCCCTTTCCTTCTCTCTCTATCAGCTTAAAACAACTGCCTAAAACAACCCCGTATACCTTGAGGCTCTCTGTAATGAGGGAGGCTGATATTCCCTGGCTGGATGCTTGTCTCCTGCAGAATCTCACAGCCTGCTCCACAGGGCATGTGTGAGGTTGAAGCCCTCAAGCCTAGAGGATGCAGCCTGCAATAGTACAGATCCTCAGCAAAAGTGGAAATGGGCTATACTTGAGTTTATTGGTGTTAACATGTGAGTTTTCCTATGGATCAAGAGGATATCATGGAAAATAGTGAGTCTGAGTGATCCTGAGAAGTCTCTACTCAAATGGGCTGCCTGGACAGGGGCTCAGGGACACTCCAGTGATATACCATTGGAGGACAGGAGCTGAAGGTCATGAGTAGTCACCCAAGAGTTGCACTGCACACATGCAATAATGGCATGATGTCAATGGACCCTGCATGCGCTAGCTGAAGAATCCACCAGGGTGTGTATGAAAACAGCTGGCCAGGAAAACAAACACACCAGCTAATTATAACAGCCTTGGTCCCTTTTTTATCACTCTGCCAATTCTGGAGGAGCCAGAGACACTGGGTAGAAGGAGAAGCAGAAAGGAGAGTTAAACTAGAAATGACCTTTCTCCTTATTGATGATCACCACTAAACCAAGGAGTCAGGCCTGAGGAGGGAAAAGCGGAGAAGCTATAAACAGGACAGGAGAATAGAAGTTTTGATTAACATTGTGCTAGTTTTCCAAATATTTGAAAATTACATTGTTCCAAAACATTAAAATGACTCAAAAACCATGAGATCTTCAAAAATATCATCCAAAGTAGAAATGAGAGAAGAATAAAAAGATTTTCTATTTGTATCTTACTAAGTGTAAACCATTCAACAAACTAGTTACACCAATAAGTATCTACCCTATACGAGATTATTTTTCATAAAGTTAAATCAGAAAGAAAATTGAGAGGATATAAAAAATCAAAACGAGAATTTAATATCTCTTAAAACTTTAACTCCAGAAGATTGTGAGAACAGATATAATAATAACAATAATAACTTTAAAAGCAGGAATAAACTATATACTCTCCACAGAGAAACACTTCAAATAGAAACACAAATAGGTTGAAAGAAAGTAAAAAGTTATATTATGCATGCAAATAGTAAGTGAAAGACAGCTGAACTGACTATATTAACATCAGACAAATAGACTTTAACATAAGGAGTATTACTACAAACAAAAAAGAATACTTCATGATGATAAAAGGGTACATCTGAAAGAATTCTACAAGCCTGAGCTCTTCACTTAAGATTTAATTTTTTTTTTAAAGACATAATAAGCAAAATGAGACAGATGACTTGCTCAAGGACACTTAGTCAACTAGGAAAATGGCCAGCTACAAGTCACTTCTCCCAATTCCCTTTTCAGAGCCTTTTTTTGTATAACCAGTGCCCCTAATATGAGCTCATTCAACATGAGAGCAACAAGCCGACTTGGTCAAAACCATCAATTTCCCAAATGAAAGTAGTTGGTGGAATGCCTGACTTTTACTAGGTACCTGAAAAATGTTGGTTTCCTTCCCAATACACTGATGCTATACTTGAGAGAACTTTAGAAAGGTATTCTCCGTGTGGGATTCTCAGCCATAAAATATATGCTTTTCAATCTAGGTAAAATGAGTTTCAGATGATCGCTTTTTTTTTTTTTTTTTTGCCATGTTGGCTTGGCCAAATTCTTTGTAAGGTAATATGGTCTTGGTAAATAAAGTGGACAGGGTAAATTTTTCAATAATTTAATTCATAGCACCTCTTACACTCCAAAGTGAGTCATGCAATGGACACATTTTATAACATCCCTCAAAAAAAAAAAAGTTTAAATATATCCTTTTGTTCAAAGGAAGAAACAGACATTCCTCCAGATGTTGTGGTTATAATAATCAGAGTCACAGCCTCAGGACAACCTTCAGTTTGGTTAAGGATTCTTCAGAAAATTAACTCTTTCTTGTGGGTAAGTTTGTGCTGTATAAGGCCAGTCTTGATATGAAATGTTCAAGTAACTGGACAATTTTCTGGATTAATTTTTTTTATGTTACTGAGGACGCTACAGTGATAGGTATTTACAAACACACTGGGCTTTATGATTTTAGAGTCTAGTCAACTCTCCTAAATGTCAAGGTTAGAGTCAAAGCCAATATATTTTCAACCCAGGAAAGTGGATGTTAGAAAGGGAGACAGATGCCCACTGTCCACCTCATAACCACATGAAATTTAAGAGTAAGAGTAATTATATAATTTATTCAAGAAACAAGTATAAAGTGCTTGTTATGTGCTCAATATTGTGATAGGTGAATGAAGAAACAAAATAACCTAAGCCTAATTAAGATTGGATGTGTGTGTGTGTGTGTGTGCGTGTGTGTGGGCAAGACACTGGAAGTTAAACAAGTAAACAAAGCATAATGTCATGCTATAGAAACATTCATAAAAAAAGAAAATAGAACTAATAACTCAAATCATTTAGATTATTTCAGTCTGTAATATTACATTTGTTTTGGTTTCTATATCAGTAGGACTGCTTTCAGTTGCATGTAAAAGAATAAACCTTATTCTATTGCCTTGCCAGGGCTGCCATCACAAAGTACCATAGACTGGGTGGCTTAAACAACAGAAATGTATTTTCTCAGTTCTGGAAGCTGGAAGTCTGAGGTCAAGGTGCCAGCTGGGTTGTTTTCTGGAAACTCTCGTTGGCATGAAGACAGCCACTTTCTCATGTCTGATGGCCCTTCCTCTGTAGGCATGCATCCCTGTTTTCTCTCCTGTGTCCTAATATCCTCTTCTTAAAAGAACACCAGTCAGATTGGTTTATGTCCCGCCCGAACAGCTTCATTTTAAATTGATTTATCTCTTTAAAGGCCTTATCCTCAAATCCAGTCACATCTGAGGCACTAGGGGTTAGAGTTTTAACATATGAATTCTGGAGGGACACAATTCAGTCCATAATACTCATCAGAGTGACTTGATCAAAGAGTCACTTATTGTTCTCAGTCAACAAGAAATTCATAGGTAAATTGATCAGGGCTGATGAAACCATTCAAGTACATCACCAAGATACTGGGCACCCTCTACTTCCTGTTCTGCCATCCTCAGTGCGTGGGTTTCACAGTCATCAGCACAAGATGGCAGCTGCAAGTCTAAGCATCGTGTCCAAAGAAAGAATCGGAAAGAAAAAGCCTACACAAAGATGCCTGCCTACACGTAACTGGCCAGAACTGTGTCACATGAGCACACCTGGCTTCAGGGCAGGCCAAGGAAGTTTTTAAGTGGACAAATTGTTACCCTGATCCAAAATCACATCAGAAAGGAAGAGGGGAAACTGCGCCCCATGCATCTTGCTGACCACAGATGTAGCCATACAGATTCAGGTGAACCTGAATCTATCTAGAGTTTGAAGCCTTAAGTATCGCTGATCAACTGTGTGACCTTGAATAAATGCTTTAATCACTCACTTTTCTGAGTATCAAACAATAGTAAAATTACACCCAACCTGTAGAATCACTGAGAGAATTAAATAGGGTTGCATTCATTTCTAAAGCCCAGGGCACACAACCTAAACCTAAATGCTCTGTTTGGGGCCTGGTCTCACAGTACCCTGGGAAACCACAACATTCTAAAATATCACAAAGCCACTCTGTAAAGACTCAAAAATATCAAAACACTGATTAAATTTTTTAAGGTGTGACTTTTCATGTATCCTGATCCACAGACAGGGTGGTGGCCTGAGAACCTACAGTCTCTGTGTGTGTGTGTGTGTGTGTGTGTGTGTGTGTCTTCCTTTCTGATGGTCTTGCACTTTGCATGAGGGTGGGAAGCACTCATTCACTAGTACTTGTGTTCCTTGCATCATATCCCTTCTGTGATAAAAAGGCTCTTTTTATCTCCAGGAGGAAATGGTCAGGACTTTCTCTTAAGACGGTCTAGACCAGAAACCCTATTTAGAAGTGAGGTATGCCTTCCAGGTGATTTGTGCCTTCACCTCTCCAACAAAGCTGAAACAGCCTTGGTTCGGTAAAAAGTGGAACATTTCTAGAAGGGATTTAAAAGGCATTTACTGTTCATAATGGAGAAGTGGATTCCTCCCAGTTCTCAATCCTGAAATAAAATTGCTGGTCTGCCATGTTTATAAATTAAAGCTGAGAAAATAAAAATTAACATGTAACAGAATGGTTCAGGAGATCTTGGTTCAAGCAGAGCCACTTTCAGGATAGATATTAATACCCAGATCCATCTTCACTTTTAAGTTTCCTCCTTTCTCTCTGATAGCTGCACAAGAAATCTGCATGTTACTTATGACAGATGGGAGAGGAACTTCAACCAGTTACTTTGAAATTCTTTCAAACGGAATGAAAAATGGACAGAATGAGGCCAGACTTAAGACTCTCAGAGGACCTCATAGTCCAAAAATGCTCTAAATAAAAGGAAATATTCTCTATCATTTCCAGAGTGTTACTGTGAAATATTTTCTCAGCAGCTACAATAACTAATAAACCTTCTAAATGTTGTCTCCATTCAAATTTGAATAATGATATATCTAATAAGTAACATACTTAGCCATCACTTTTTCAGCACAAAGTTAAAAAAAATTTGCTACATAAAAAGATGCCAATTGTGAAGAAGAAACCTTTTAAACACAACTGACATCCCAAGCTTGGGAAGGGCAGCATAGTTAACGACTGTCAAAGCCACTATTTTCATAAGAGTTAAACTGACATCATTAAAAAAATGCTCCATCCTAACCTGGGAACTAAAAGATGCTCTCTTTAAAACAATATTCAGCAGAATATATGCCTTCAATTAATAGCTATCTTGCTTTCTTTTTTGGCACTGATATATTCACAGATCATTTTGAAAATAAAATGCTACAAGAAAATAAATAAAAAGCATTTTATATTAACCAGAGTCCCACTTAATAAAATAATCTGATTAAATAAATGCTTTCTTTCCCCCTAAAGTTCCAGCCAAGTTTGAAGTAAGGAAACGTCTCTAATTCAGAGTTCTAACACACTGTAAGGAAAATAAGTATAACTTGATTAAAATTGGACACATAAATAGGAAAAACAGTGTGATAGTATGTCCACCAGGAATAAATGGTAAACTAATCTTCAGGAAAATGTCTCCTCTGGTTCTAATATACTAATAAATTACAAGATCAGAATTTCTGTTAGCAGAAATAATAAATTTAGAGTTTTCAAATTAGTGATTATCTTTCCAAATAGATCACTGTGCTATTTTCCAGTGACCAGTGTAAATAATCATGGAATACTTTTTCCCTCTGTAATAAGTTTGCAGATGGCTTCAATTTATTAAACATGGCACCTCTCCTGCTTATTCATCAGATTGCTTTCCTAATTTGCCCAGTCTGCAGAACTACTATGATGGCATTTAGTTATTCATTCATTTAAGACACATTGATTTAGTCTCTAATATGCACCAGATTCTTCCCTTCCCCCAAGAGAGTCATACTATGGCTAAAATTTGCATACCATTCTATAGGAGGGCTAAGATGGGACACCCAACCTGGAGCTGAAGTCAAGGAAGACTCTGTAGAGAAGATGACAACTGTGCAAAGTCTGTAAAGGCCTATAGGATTCACTCAGTTGAAAAAAGGGGTTGAGTACAAAGTCACCAAAAGCATTGTGGCCACAGACTTTACATTCTTGAAATTCTAATATAGCTTAGTATAGGAGATGCAAATAAAGGTGTTAAAACTTCATCGTAGAGGTCCAGCCATGGATGGCTTGAATTTGGCAAATTAAGGAAATTGAATTAAGTCTTGAGAGCAATATAAAGCTATTGAAGCATTTTAGAGGTAATGCTATAATAAGATTTGTTTTGTGCAAATTACTTTAGCTGAGTATGAAGAATGAAGGGGCAAAGATGTAAACTTATAAAATAGTTGTTTACTTGTCTACCTCCTCTGCAAACCCCTGAGGCAAGGGCTGCACTCAATCACTTTACCAGTATCTACACCTGATACTCACTTAATAGCCTACAAAATACATGAATGACAGAATGAATGAGAAAGAGAGCACAACAAGGAAACTGATTGAAAGGTACTGGATCAAGGCATAAAACATCGAGGACATACACTTAGGCAGTGGCAAGAGGAATGGAGAGGAGTAGACGAAAATGAAAGATATTAATGGATAGACTCAACAGATGGTGACTTATTTCATGAAAATTTAGAACCCAGGATGAGACATAGGTTTGGAGTAAAGTTGAGGACTTCTGTTTTGGACACATTGATTTGAATGAACCCATAAGACTTCAACATTAAGATCTCCAGCAGACTGAATATAACTGGAGCTTAGACAAGTAGTCAGGGATATGAGTCATTGGTGAATCTGTAAAAATGGTAGTAGTGAATGAGTTATCTCATACAGAAAGAGCCTGTAGCGTGAGAAGAGTTAAAAACGTAGAGACCTCCGAAGAATACCATTTAAATGACTGGATGGTGGACAAGATGTTTATGAAGCTCTGCCTTTAATGCATGAAAATAGTGTAGAATGGACAAGCAAGCCCTTGCAATCAGGGACTTCAGGACTCTGTATGGATAACAGCAAAAACGAGTACAAATATCAGGTCGGACTTCCCCAGAGTCATCAACTCAGGGAATCTGCACAGCAGCAGTTGCTAAGAGCTAGCTAGTATCTTGGATTCTTACACCATATAAGTTGAGGTTAAGAAGAGATGAACTCTGATATTCCTTGCAGCAGTATGACTTTATGATTCTAATCAAGTTTCATTGCTTGTTCATTCAGGACAAGTACACAAACCAAACAGAGCAGTCTTCACCTTTTCAAACAACAGGGCCAAGAAAACGAGAAAATAAATGAGCGTGAAATCTCAGAGTCTTACTGCCATGCTGAACAAATGGGAAAATACAGCTTGTTCGTTCCTACTCACTGATGCTAATGATTCAGTTAAATTGACTTCTTTGAAGGAAAATTACTGTTAATAACCTTAATTTCCTCCTAGACTCTTCCCCCAGGTACCTGACATTTTAGATAAAATATTTTCATAAAATATTAAAAGCAAAGGAATTACATCTTAGATATCAAACGCCATGTTGAAAGACTTTATGAATCCCTTCTATCTCTTCTCTCTAGAGCCTACACTTTTGGTTCTTCAATAAATACATAAAGTCTCCCATTCTATGTATTTCCCAAGAAATACAACCAATTCCCAATGAACTAGGTTACTGTAAGGCCCACCACAAGTCTTACTGATACCAGCCATGTGGTATTATAGAACATTCCCCCCCAACTTCGATTTAAATTTAATCATTATAGCTGCAGTTTGCTCTCCTTTGTCCACAAAATCAGTCTGCAGGCTTTCCACACTGGCCTGACCTCTCACCCATTCACACTTCTGCTTTAGAACAGCAGGTGGGCAGAATCTGCCATTTGCCTCCACATACCCATTCTCCATCCTTCTTTACTCCTGCCTCCTCTCACTTGCCCTCTGGCTTCTATCTGGGTTCAACTAATGGAAGACATCACCCAGAGTTTAAGGGGCAAGAGGAGAGTGAGGTAGACCTATTTATTCCCCCAGTGTCTTCCAGCAGAGACATTTCAGATGGACTATGTCCCTCTACTCTACAAAAGGACACAATTCTTGTTGGATAGCCCTTCTTGCCTCCCCATCATTGCCACATCCTTCTTGAGCACTCATCCTGGTTGTGCTCCCTACACATGCTTACACCTTCTAAAGGATCCCTTTATTAAGCCCTCCTCAAAGGACTCAGTTTACACATGCCATCTGATCCCCAGCAGGGCCCTGAATGACAGAGGGTTAGAGTGACCAAGTGGGGCCCTCCACCGTGGCTTTCACAGACATTATCAAAGGAAATTGTTTGTAAACTGCAGAATGCTATATAATATCCCCATGAGCAAAACCTAGTATAGACTTTCTTGAATATGCAAGGTTTCAATGCCAAGAAAATATGACTGAATCCTACCATATTTCTATAATTTGCAGTGTGCTGTAAAAATAAATATGCAGAAGGCACACAATCAAAATCTGAATGTCACTGCCAACCAAACCAGAATTTTTCTTAAAAATGGGTGTCTGGAGAAACAGATGAAAGAAGCAAATCCATCTTTGAAAACAGAAACAATATTTCATTTTCCTGCTATTTATCCATGTCAAGATTTACTAGAGGTACTTTCAAGTCCTTAGGGCATGTTGTAAAATTCTAAAAACTAACTAATAATTCATTGCATGTTATTGAAAACAACTATAGTTATTGAAGTTATCACTTCCGGAAATAGTTGGAAATCAATGACCTAGATTTCCTGTATTTTTCCCTGTATCTCTCTAAATGAAAACACAATGTAGTTTATAATTTATACAGGCCTTTGTCTGTATATCATTTCTAAATACTGTGGAACTTAACTTCAGGTATCTATTAAATAATAAAACTCAGTAAGATAGCATTATCTATGAACCTTCTAATCCTCTAAGTAGAAGGTAAAAGAGATGCCTAAATAATTAAGCATTTGAAAGTCTAAAGCTATAAATATACCTGGACAGAATTTTTGGCAATGAAATTAACATCATTTTCCCAGGTCAATATCAAACTCTCTTGGCTGTGCAGACAAAGCCTCACTTTCTTTGCCACATCCCTGGTGAGGGGTCTAGTTTCACAGCTAACCAAATCGATCAGGATACATATTTTCAACTCTGATTCTACAAGGTCTCTCTCTGCTAAAGAGTTCTTAATAGCCTTTTAACTGGTAAATTCATTTTGATTATTGTATGTTCAAGGAATTTTAAGGACATAGACTATTTCTAAAGTCATTTCCTGGTATACTGTATATAACTGAAATCTGGCTGAATTAATAAAGCAATGTAATAATGTGGGACATGCTTCAATTAAAGGATACGCTCATAATTTGAGGTTCCACGAGTTAGAAATTCCTTGGGGAACTTTCTTAAAGGCAGTTTGGCAGTGCTCTCTCAAAATGTAAAATACGCACATCCTTTTGACCAAATAGTTTTATTTCTAGGAATTTAGCTACAAGGAGTTCTCATGCACGTGCACAAAGAATCTTTAATATTTCAGTTTGCAACACTGAAGAGGAGAGTGGTTGAATAAAATATGGTACCATCCATACTTCCAAAGTTTACTCAATGTTAGAAAGAAAAAAATAACTAGTATACTGACATGAAAAGGTCTCCATAACATACATTTATGTAGATAAAAGAAAGTCCCAGAAAAATGTATACAGTATGATCCAGTTTATGTAATAAGAAAAAGACAGTATATATACTTGTAAATGCATAGAAAAAGAAAAGGAGAGAGGCGCCCTAAGCCGTTGCCAATGGTTATATCTGGGTATGGGTGTAGGTGGGAAAGAGTATTTTACATTTTGCTTCTGTATTTCTGCATTATCATTTCAACTGGAACATAGAAATGTATCACCTACATCATTTTAAAAACCAATGAAAACTAAAAATTAATAGAAATTCTAGAGGAAGCTTTGGTGATTTTTCCAATGATCGTGCATCAGCAGATGTAAGAGAAACCTATCCAAACCCCATCTGGATAGGAATTTCACTTTTACTTGATCCAAAAGGACCTCTTGTTTAAGAGCCAAAAGGAAAATGCAGGCTGTTAAGTAATCGCACATTGAAACACTAACCTGCAGAAACAGATCTACATTCTATATGTCCAAGACAAATACAGTAACTGCCAAATAGCAGTGAGGACATTCTGTGACTGGTTAGAGCTCAAATCAGTGACTTAGGCAAGAGAACCTCCATGTCCCCATAAAAAAAGTCACCCATTTCTCCACACTTAGATGTTCTTAGTTTAAAGGAACACCACGAAACAGGAGCAAAAACCACGATCTGCCTCGCTCAACTATGTAAATTTGCTAACATCTTAGAAAAATGAGAGAGAGGAAAAACAGGCAGAAATTCAGAATCTGAAATTTACACGCACTAGAAATAAACAGCCATAACAACCTTTGTAAAAAAAAAAAAAAGGAAAAAAAAACACATGAATAAAGAAGACACCATGATTACTTAAAGATGAAACTGACATTTTCTCTTACACAGTGTTTCCAAGCACTCACAGTAGACAAAAGGCTCAAAATGGGAGCTCATGGGCAAATTTTGTTTCCTAACTGTGTTTTGTTTAGCCATTCCATGGACTAATGTGTTTGTTTTTATTTTACTTTCTAAACATTTTCAAATAAGATCTCACACTTAAAATACATCTGGATTTCATGCTTCTCTCAAAAATGTAGGGGTGCTGGCAACCCTGAGCCCCATACCTACCTGGCAGAAATCTGTCAGATCTGCTTCTGTGGAAGGGCAGAAGCGAGCCCCTGATGGACACGGCCCCCACCACTCGCTAAGGTCTCTGATACATGGGCAGCCATATGTGTTGCTTACATGGCCCTCTGAGAATCAAAGTGTGCCACTCCCATTGAAACCATGAGGAACCTCACCAGATAAAAAAGGATGGCCCTTCAGAGAACACATTCTTTCTTAGGCTCCCCCAGAGTAGCACTTAGTAACCTTCCTCTTTCACACTTCCCGCCCAAGCAACTACAGAAACAAAAGCACCTAGAATTAGATGAAGATACACAGGTTTTATCCTCAACTTCCTATTTCAATTCCATTTCACAGCAGAATTGCCAGAAGCTTTTCAGTCATCAGCCCAGTCACTTAAAATAATGGTCACAAAACTTTTTATTGTTACAAACCTTTCAGCAGCATGTACTTTTGTGGCAGGTTAAACAGTATAGTGGTTATAAGTTGGAGTTCTGGTGTCAATCTACCTGGGTTTGAAACCCATCTCTAATTTTAACTTTCTAAAGTGAGTAACTTGACCTTTCCAAATCTTGGTTTCTCCAAATGTAAAATGGATACTATTAGTAACCATCAAAAAAAGCTGTTGGAAGGATTAAATGACAAGGCACATTTTAAGTGTTCAGTAGATGTCTGCTGTTTTGTTACTGTTGCTATTACTACGTAAAGAAGAGAAACTGAGTGCGCCCACTTAAGCCCCATGGGAAAATAAGAGCTACCAAGCCTCCCTCTAAACATCGGCAATCCCCAAATTATTCTAGTGGATGCCTCTCTCCTCCCAGACCTAAATGGCTTAATATTATGGCCTTTTTAAAAAGCCTGGCTGGGAGACACAGATGCTGTGGGAATAGCATCTGGCTCACTGAGTTATATTTCAAAACCCCACAGTCACAGAATTTTGAGGCAGTTGGGGCTGAATTAACGTTACGCTCCTCTATCCAGCTGCAATTGCAGGGTTAGGCAAGCCCAGAGGAAGATTTGGCACTTCTCAGTGACCCTAAAAGGTGACTGGAACTTTCTGTACTTGCCTGAGAGGGAGTTGGGGTGGAGGGCAGAGCAAGTATCCCTTATTAAAAGTTTTGTAGGAATTAACTCAGACCGCTTTGTATGGATACATCAATGGCATTTGTCCCTACGTTGGAAGAGAATGAGAGCATGAGCAGTGATACTAGTAGTATTAACAGGAGGACTAATAGCAGTTGTAGCAACAACAGTAGTAACAATACCCAGCATCATTCATAGCACAATGACAGTGTCAGACACATTTGCCCTACTGGGTTATTCTCATTTTACAGATGGGACAACTGAGGCTCAGAGTAGATACTCAGGGTCACACAGGGGAATACATGACACAGTCAGAATTCGAGCTAGGGACAGGCCTGATTCTAATACCTGAAGGTCTCAGCAACTTTACACTGCTCAAAGCAATCCCACAGTTCAATCCCCCACTTACTCACCAAGCTGCCTCCTGGAGGAAATGTTTCTGCAGCAGTTGTCCTTTACTTCAAGTGGGTTATGAACCCCCTTTCAATCTACCGAATTCTATAGATCCTTCTCAGCCTAATTTTTTGGAAGGCAGTTATGCTCACCATTATACCACCCCACTACGTCAGCCTAATTTTTTAAACGCAGAAAATCAAGCACAAAAGAAGCCAGTTATGTCAAAATATCAAAAAAAATTTTAAACTGGACACACACAGTAACATATGTGCTTCTTTTTCAACCCATCAAATGCCAACATCAGCAGTAACTCTAATACCTGCCCTAATTGCCATTTGAAAGTGAAAATAAAAATGTAATTCACGTGCAAGCTACATTCACCAGCCCCCCAAATTCCATCCTTAGGCCATCACAGGGTGGACCCGAGGTGAAGAACTCCAGTTCTGAGGGAGAAAGGGAGATGTCAAGAGTAAAGCTACTGCTCTGTGATCTCTTCTCTCTGGATGAGCTGCTTATAATTAATTACTTGAGTCCCTTTCTTCCTCCTGTTCTAAGGAAATGGCAACTTCATTCATGTCTGGGAGCCAAAAACATCCTTTAATTGTTCAGAAGTAAAAGAACGCTTTAAGAAGGGCAATGTATCTTAAAGCGATGGTTTGCCTGGCCCAAGGTGGCCCAGAAGCTAGAGGTGGAATTTCCCAGCTCTCGGCACACCAAAGGATCATGGGAGAAGAGCTTTGAAGGAGATTCTGATCAAGAGGATAAGATAACACTATCTTGAGGTTACATGGTGTGCAACCTTCTTTTTGAAGGTCTTACAGGTAGTAGGCAAGAGAGGTGTTCAGAGAAAAACCTTCTTCTGATTTATGTGCCTTTCAACTATTTTGATTCCACAAAGAAAAGGAAAGAAAAAGTAGATGAGAGTTCACGCAGAGAGGAAAAAAAAAAAAAATTCTGCTGGTCATTCATCTTCTTTAACATAAGGATCTCCTAGTCCCAGATTTGGAAGGTAGGGCATCACTACTTTCATCTCCTCTATGAACCTGGGTTCCACCTTCAGCATGTGAAAAGCATTCGAAGGCATGAGCTTCCAGACAGCCTTTTAGTAAGTGGGATTTGGGGGTGGTTGTTGCAAATAAGTAAAATGGGCCTTGAGAAGAAAAGTGACTCTGGTGATTTTTTGAAAGCAGGCTTAATTCCCATAAGAACAATACAAACTTCTCACTCTTCTACTCAGGAATGCATTATCACCCAGCTTTACTTCCACTGGAGGTGAAGTAAACCATTTTTATATTTGGTTAGCTAAAGAATCACAGCCTCTGAACATAAAAACCTTGATAGCATTCTAAGGCATAACTAGATAAATAATATTACACCTTGAGGAAGTATTTCTAGTTTAGAAGGGGAGGCTTTATCGAAAGAAAAACTATTAAGGAGAAAAACAAATAGGAATGGAAGAAAGACTTACACAACGATATTATATTTCCTGACTACTACGGGGAAATAGAAAAATGTGAATTGGCAGCACTGAGAATTCAGCAGTGTCCTCGCAAACACAGTTAACATTTGCACACCAACAGCAAAACCACAGAAAGTCCTTGCTGCCGACCATCAGCAACGAAAAGCTATACTTCTTTCTCAATAGGTGGGTAAGTCTTTTCGACAGACACTAATAAGGCCTACAAGTTCACATTATGAGGTAAAAAGCAACTATTTTAGAAACTTCACTCTGGACATGAAATATCAACTGTGATCATTAAAGCGGCTCCATTAGTCCTTGACCTCATTCTGCATATCAAATACAGAAGTTCTTGGTTTTACAGGACTCACTGTAATAGAGAGTTGATTAAAAACCTGGGTCGTCAGTGCTAATAAACATGCCATTTCATCCTTTATCAGTGGTCACAAATGACGATAATTCAGTCACAATCTGCTAAATAATTTTAAATTTCAAAGAATACTTTTGCTTTCCAAAATATGTTTGAGTTCACTATTAAGGGCATTTGTGAGGAACATGAGAAATACATAATCTTTCTTTCCCACGACAATATTACCTAAATGCTGCAATCCAAAATGATAAAATTTATTCCCAAGATTTTAAAATTTAAAAAATCAAATAAATTCCTCATCTAATTACTAATGTATTTTTTTAAAATAATCCAGAAAAAAAGTTCATTAATTCTTATATTTGAGTTTGCAGGCTATATTTGAAAGTTTGGGGATAAAAATACATTCACAAAATCAAAAAACTAACTTCACTTATATCACATCCTTTCACAAGGTAGAATACCAATTCGCTCAGTTAAAGAAAAATAAAAAACAGCAGCATTGAAGCTCAATTTCACCTTGATTTTAACCTAAAGGGAGGGTGGGATAGGGATGAATATCAGGCAAGCACTTAGTCATCATTTCAATTCTTAATAAATCAAACCTCCAAATAGTAGTGGCCTAGGAAAATACCACGATCAACTGGATTGCCAAATATAACTGTTCCATGTTGCCAAAATCAGCAGTATACATTAATCTAAAGACGGTTAGATATGCTCTTCAGAAAGACAAAATATCGGTGCTGACAGCACTGGCTAGGTGTCCGGTGGGGATGAAATATTCCAAAGAGGTGATACAGATTTTAAAAAAAACCATTTCTGCAAAAGCTTTTTGGTAAGTTTCAGTATTTTTTAAACTTCCATATTTCACTATCTCATAACTCAAAAACACACCACCTCAAGATTCCAGGGCATATGAGTAGTTTAACATCACTCACATTTTCAGGCACACAAATATAAAACTTAGAAGAGAGAGCGTTTTTTAGAGCATAGCTCTTCTGCGTGGGTGTGCATTTATAAAATAAAGGTAACATCTCGACAGATATAAATGTGTACCAAGTGAAATGTGTAACGAGTGATCAAATGGAGTCTTAGAAATTCTGTTTTGACAGTTACTTGTAGAATAGCATTTTCAGCAGTGATTAACTCAAAGCTGGGTAATGATATCATCAAAGTTAAATCAAAAACTACATTCGGATGGTTGAGCAATAAGAGAGCTGGAGGGGAGCGCAATCTGTAATATAATACAGGGTACCTTTAGATATGTTACGTTACATGCAAAAGGTTACTAGTTCTGACAGCAGAAGTCTCATGTACATAAAAATGACAAAAAATGCTATTCCATTCAAAAAGTGGATTTTTATGAAAACAGGTGTTTTCCCAAGATGCCAATCATTTATTAAACTTCTACAGTTCAAAAGGAAAATGACATAATATATTGAAACACCAGCTGAAAAAATATGTAAGACTGTCCTATGAAAAACAAAGCATTCTAGATTACGTAACAGGGATAATGGGAGATTAAACCACAAGCTCCTGCCCAGCTAGATTTTTGTTCTTCTGCACGATTCTATAACTTTAAGACACTTAAGTTTGAAGAGTACATAATATTAGGTTCTCAGTTCAACCACATATTTTGGAAACTAATTGTCTTGAAAAAACTAAAAAAGATAAAGTTAAAATTTTACACACAATTTTTCTTTTCTGAAGAACACAGTTGCTCAGACACTTAACCTCCTCTAGACTATTCAGGTAAAGTCACCAGTTGCTTTTCTTGGTCCTATTTATTTTATGGATCTGATTTTTCTTTAAAGGAGAAAACTCAATTCTAATTTAGATATTATACAACTGCCTATTTGAGTGACATTGCCAACCACAATTATTATAGAGCTACCTCCACATACTCATAATTTATAGACCACTGTGAATCGCATTTATGGTGGAAAATGGCGACCTTCCATGTTTCGGCCAAAACTAAGTTTCAAACACTTGCTTTAGAACAATATTTAGAATTACTAAAAAGGCTTTTTTAAAAAAAACGAGCGGGTCATCTCTCATTTATGAAAATATAATGGACATTTGCATTTTTCTCTAAAAACTCTAGTTTTCTGATTCTAAAGTGCTTAGACACACTTGGAAATTGGCAAATTCTATATTTCCATACGTCTATATAGTACTGCCTACAAAGTCTACAGAAATACTCTACTATATAGACAGAGTCTGATTAGTAAGGAAAAGGCAACTTCAAAATTCTGAAAATAAGACCATTAGTCTCCAACACTGGTATGATTTTAAGAGGCCCGAAAACTGCCCCCTATCAGTATTGTTTTCAGTGGAAATGGTCAATCATCTATTATTTCCCAGAAGAGGTAAGAAGATCCTCTACACGCATACACAATTACATGCGTTGCACGGTGCCAACTATTTCCAACCAAAATAATCATATACACGTCGGGCCGAGCTATTTCTAGCCAGAAGCGGTAACGTCTGGACAGAGTCTGAGGAACCCTAGTAGGCGACGATTGCAGGGGAAGGGGTGTCAGGGGGGACACCGACCTCCGCACACACAGGGCGCCCGGCACCTCTCACCTGCACGGGCTCCCCAGCAGGGCATCCGGGTGCGCGCGCGCGCCCGCGCGCGCGTCCCGGACGCATCCGCCGAGAGCAAACAAGCCTAGCGGGCCGGGGCGGGAGGGAGCATCCTCGGGTGGGACCCGAAATGCCTTCTCCTACCTGTCACTTTGCCTGGAGCTGCTCCCGAGGTTGCAGCCACGGCCGCCGCCTGAAGCCCCCGGAGGTGCGCGCGCGTGAGTGCGCGCGTGTGTCTGTGTGAGATCTTGTTGGCGGTGCAGCTCACTTACTGCTCCCGGCGCCACCGCCCCCCTCCCCCCATAAGAGCCGGCCGCCAAGCCCCCTCCCGAGGCGCCCGGCCCCGCCTTCCCGCCTGCCCCCGCCCACCACCCCCTCTTCCCCCGCCTCCCCGCCTTCCCGGCGCGCGGTCCTTACCTCTGTGGAGAGCGGGGGTCTCCGAGGGCTTCTCCAAGAAGCCGAGGGCAGCGGCGGCTCGCTCCGCCTGCCTGCCCGCCCGCCGGGCTCGGCGTGTCCCCGGCTACGGGCCCTGCCGCCCCTCAGTGGCCCGCCGCTCCCTACTCCCCAGTCCCTGAGTCTCCCTCCTCGTTCTCGCCTCCCGGCTTCAGAGCCGGAGCTGTCGCCTCGCAGCCTCAACCTGCCCAGGCTACGGAGCATGCCCAGTGCGGCGCGCCCAAGCTGGGCAGGGGGTGGGCAGGGGCCGGACGGCCGCCTGGCTGCCGCGAGCCGGCGGGGCAGGGAGGGGGCGCCGGGCGGCGGGGGGCGCAGCCTAGCGGCCCGGGCTGACAACCCGGGGCGGGTGGAGGGCAGCGCTGGGAAAAGGTGGGTGGGGCGTCTGGGGATGTCGCCCCGCTGCGCGCTCCTCTGGGGGTCTCTCCTGATGACCTCGCGGACCCAGCTCCGCAGCACGTGCCCCAAGCCTGGGGTCGGGTGCGCACAGGGTTGGCCGGGTGCAGAACCTTGGGGGTGGTAGGAGTGGCTACCTCTCCTTTGGAGACCAGTAGCCCCCCGTGGGTCACGGGGCGGGTGGGAATAAACAGTAGAAGGGTGTCAGGACTGGCGAAAACCGGTGCTTCAAAACAGCTGGCGGGGATGGGAAGGGAATGTTTATTTGTTTATTTTGTTTGACAAACACATAACGCGCTTATTTTGGCACAGTTCTAAACGTTTTTTATTCACGTAATCCTTAAAACAGTCTTCCAAAACGAGTACTACTGTTAATCTTTTTTTTCCTCCTCTCGAGGCTTAAACTGAGCCTCGGAGAGAATAAGTGGTTCCAAAAAGTCTTCCCTCAAGTGCAACCTCAGAGACGCAAAGCCCCCAGACTTTGGTCCCTGGGATGCTGCAGCGCTGCTCCAGCCAGTTCCCGGCTTGCCCCTGCCCTACGGCGGACCCCAGGTGACTCCGAGCCACCCTCACGTTCAGACCCTACTGGTGTTCAGCCTAGATAACCCTTTGTTTGGACCCTCCCAATGTGCCCCGCCGGGACTCCCGGGAGGGATCCCTCCTCCCGGCGGCACTCCGCCTCCTCCTCCCTGCTGGCGGCCACCAAAACCCGGAGACGTGGCACCTGCGCACTGGGGACTGGGGCCATGCTCGCAGCTGAACTGGGCATGCTCAGCCGCCTGAGCCGGTCGGGCTGGCCAGGAGAAAAGACAGAGTCTGCCGGCTCTTGGAGTGTGGGGAATGGTGGAGGAGTGTGCGCGCAAACAATAGCCCAGGCTCCGAGGGGTCAAAGGCAATGTTAGATGCAGAAAACTCATTCTCCTGGCACATCTTGGCCTTTTCCAGGCAAGGCTAAGAAGGGAGTGATCAAAAGTTTACCAACTGGACATCTTTCAACTGGAGGAGGCTGAGGGCCGGTTTAGCTGACAACTCCGCAGCTAAACTGCTAAGCTGCAATTTTATCTGAGCTCAAAACAAGCTCCTAAGCGGTTGAGGCTGTCTGCCTGTAAGGAAGCCAAGAAAAATGGCCTAGACCAAGTTCCCCCTTCCATACTGGAAAGGAAAGAAACATCACGGGAAAATGCTGAGTGGCCACTCACAGTGTTCTGGGGTCCAAGATGTGATGATGTTGAGCGATGTCAGGGTGTGCCAGCAACTCTTCTCAAACTAGTGTGCACTCAAATCTTTAGCTTTAAAGTGCAGACTTTGATTCAGCAGATCTGGGGTGGGACCTGAGATTCTGCATTTCTAAGTTCCCATGGCGTTGCTGGGCTTCAGATCAGACTTTGAGTAGTAGCAAGAGCTTAGGGTAATATTTTAGGTCTGTTCTCTAATATTCTGTGGTTTAGAAAGGCTAAGCAATTTGCCCCATCTTACTGCCAATAAGTAGTGTAGCTAGTTTCAAACCCAGTTCTCCAGGACTGCCTGGGTATGTTCCTGTATCCCTCTACCCACCCGCCCCCACCCGGAACTTATAGACAGATGAGCTAGAAACTGGCATCTCTGTGTATTGACTATTTTAACCAGCAAAATTTAATTGAGTATATAGTACACCCAAACATATCAGTCATCTTCTTCTGTGTAAAAGCCACACCAAAACTTAGTGGCCTAAGATAACAACTATTCATTAGCTCACAATTCTGTGAATCAGCAATTTGGGCTGGAATCAGCAGAGCAGTTCTGCCTTTTTTCTGCTGGGTCCACTCATGCAGTTGCAGACATGTGGAGCTTGGAGCCTCATCCAGATGACAAGGATGACGGGATGGCTTTTTTACATGGTGAGGGCAAAACCCAATTTAAAATAGCATTTCATATACCTTTTTTTGCTAAGATTTTATTAACCCAAGTAAGCCACATAACCATGTCCAGATTCAAAGCATGGAAAAATCATAAACTTCACTTGTCGATTAGAGGAGATGCAAAATAGAAAGGTGGTTCCTGATTTTTTCCCCCATCTACCACATATACCAACTTCCATAAAACTAGGTCACCTGCCTTAGAACTCAAAGTTCTGTAGATTAAGCTTATCTTTAATTTTATGTACTGGTAAACCAAATCATAACACTCTTTTGCTGGTATTGTTAGGCCTTCAATCTAATATGAGTTTATTAGGGAATCTCAACTCAATGGAATATAAGCATTAAATAGTTAATTTTTTCTCAAAATATTAAATTCAATTAGATTCTGATAAAGTTCTGTTTCCCTCCCTTTAATGACACCTTAGACAGTCATTCATTCAACAAATATTTTTGAGACTTTTTATATGCCAGGCACTATTTGTCGCCCAGGACACTGAGGTAAACAAAAGAGGCAAATCATTGCTCTTATGAAGCTTAGATACTATCAGAGGAGACAATGAATAGCATATTAAAAGTATATGAGATTGATTACTGTTAAGAACTGTGGTGAAATGGAAAAGCAAAAGCTTTCCTGAGGTGCAATATTTGAGTGGATTCCTGAATAAAGAGAGAAAAGCAAATATGTGGGAAGCAGTGTTTTCAGCAGAGGAAAGCAAGAGCTGCAACAAGAATGTACTTGATGTGTTCAAGGAACAGAACGGAGGTCAGAGTGGCAGAGCAAGGCACAGACTGGGTGGAACTGGGATCACAGAGGTAGCAGTGTGATAGACCATGTAAGACCACCCAAAAGAATTTTGAGTTTTAGTGTAAGCATAATATGAATCCACTGGAAAATGATAAGCTGAGTGGGGTGGGGACATGATCTGACCGATGGTTCTGAGAGCTGGCATTGAGAATGCCTGTGGGATATATAGATGGCCAACGGACATATGAAAAGATGCTCAATATCGCTAATCATCAGGGAAATGCAAATTAAAACCACAATGAGATAGCACCTCACACCTGTCTGAATAGCTGTCATCAATAAATCAACAAATAACATGTGTTGGTGAGGATGTGGAGAAAAGGGAACCCTCGTGCACTGTTGGAGGGATTGTAAATTGGTGTGGCCACTATGGAAAATAGTAAGGAAGTACCTCAAAAAATTAAAAATAGACTTCCATGTGACCAAGCAATCCCATTTCTGGATATTTATACGAAGAAATCCAAAACACTAATTCAAAAAGATACATGCACCCCATGTTCATTTTCGGCACTATTTACAATAGCCAAGATTGGGAGCAACCTAAGTGTCCATCAATAGATGGATAAATAAAGAAGGGATAGTGCATATATACAATGGAATACTACTCAGCCATAAAAAGAAATGCAATCTTACCATTTGCGACAACATGGATGGAGCTATAGAATATTATGCTAAGTGAAGTAAGTCAGACAAAGACAAATACCATATGATTTCACTTACATGTGGAATCTAAAATACAAAATAAACTAACTAACAAAGCAAAAAAACCCTCATAGATCCAGAGAACAATTGATGGTTACCGGTAGGGAGGGGGATTGAGAAGATGGGTGAAAGGTGAAAGGGATTAAGAAGTACACATTGGCAATTATAAAAATAGTCACGGGTATCTAAAGTACTGCGTAGGGAATATAGTCAATAATACTGTAATAACTATGTATAGTGCCAGATGGGTACTGGAGTTATCAGGGTGATCACTTTGTAAATTATATAAATGTCTAACTACTATTTTGTACACTTGAAACTAATATAATCTTGTATGTCAACTGTAATTGAAAAATAAATTTTAAAATAGAATGCCTATAGGGGCAAGACTACAAAAGGGGGCCTATTAAAAAGACACAGCAGTCTTTCTACTTCACCATATTTTATAATTTTCAGTATTAAAACTCAGATTATGTTAAATCTTCAACTTCAAGCTCAATTTAAATTCAATCTTCTCCTCATCCCCATTGCAGACTCCAGCTAGATCCCTTTTTCCTGGAAGTGAAAGGCTGATGGCACAGGATCTGGCCCTTAAACACTTTCTCTCCTGCCCCCTGCCCTCCATGTCCTTGTTCCTCCAGCATGTTGGGCAGAAAGAAGGAAAAGGACAAATGTCTCCTTAACTTGTGACCATCATCGTCATCTCTCAGTTCATTATATCTGCACCTCTAGATGAGAGACTGGTGACACAGCAGCAGGCGTCCCAATGCCTTTGGAGGGTTCTTCTGGACCTCCCCACCTCCACCCCACCCCCAGCTCTGCTCCTTTTATTCCAAGTCCATGGTTCTCTACGTAGTGGTTCAGCCCAGAGCATCTTACTGCTGGGGGTCACATGACAGACAAGCCACCGTTTTGTGCGGCACACCCACAAAAAAAGTTAAGCTCAGCAGCATTGCACAGTGTCCCCTAAAAGCAAAGAGAAAATAGAGAAAATTGCCCATCCCAGCCAGGATAAAGGATTGGTGGGGAAGGAGGTAGGCAAATGGAATTCTTCCTGTCATAAGGAGGATACCGAGACCCAACAATGGAGGCTTTCCTTAGACTGTGGACCTCTAATCTTGCCACGACTCGCCGCACCCCCGCCCGCCAACCCTCGTGCTCAGCCACAGGCTCTAGTTATCAATTCCAGGGCAACATCTTGTTATTCAAATTAACATTCACGGTTCACCACAGGAAGGGCTGAAGCAAACTGTCAATGCAACCAGTTCCTTATTTGATTTTTATAATGTCTTAATTCTTATTGTTGCCGTATATGAAAGGAGGATAGCAAAAATGAGGACCTTTAGTTTAGTAGTCACAACTGTTTTGGCAAAAGATCACATTGTATTCTTTTTAGAGAAAGGGCAGTATATCTCTTGTCCTGATTTAAAGTGATACATTAATCACAGCTTCCACCTAGCTCTTTACATGCTGTCTTTTTTAAATGAAAAGATCACCACTGGCTCATTTGTCCAGTTTGCCTTAATTACAGATATATATCTTTGAAAAGGACCAGCCTGACATGGGCTGTCTCAGCCCCAGGGTATCTCCTCCCTAACCTTGTGTCTTATTCCACTGTGTGCTAAGAAACTAAAACAACTTGTTGGAGACACAGAACTGAAGAAAATGATAACAAAGAAAATTGCCCAAGGATTGAGTTTATGTAGAATATAATGGCAATAAAAAAAAAACCACCATTAAATTTCTGTTAAATCAATTGTTGGAGTGTAAAATGAGAATAGAAAGAAAAGTAAAACAGAGAAAAGAGTTTAATTCTGTTCCAAACAACTTGATCTAGGAATAGAATTTTCTGTGAGCCAAGCTCAGGGTATGATTAGACTGCAGAGATTCGAACATGCTGTATGATGATGATGATTGAGGTATAACATATATACCATAAAAGATGAAAATCTTAAGTGAAGAACTTTCACTTACGAAAACATCTGTGTGACTACCACCTCGATCAAAATATTTCCAGCACCCCAAATAATTTCTTTATCTTCCTTCTCAGTCAATACCCACTCTTGCTACACATACCACCACCACCACTATAGGTAATCACTGTTCTAATACCACAGAATTGCTTTCCTGTTTTTGAACTTTCTATAAATGGAATCATGCAGATGATTTTTTTTTTTGCATCTGACTTCTTTTGCTGAACATTATCTCTCTGAGATTCAGCAATGTTGCAGCTTGTATCATTAGTTTATTCCTTTTTATTATTGTGTAGTATATCATTATATGAATATACCAATTATATTTATCCAATCAATTGTAATAGTATAATTTTGTGTAGGGGTGAAATAGTGCACTTGAAGTTCCTTGAAAGCCAGTCCTATATGCCCATACCACTTCTTGATATATTCCCTATTACCAGATCAATGTAGTATATTAAGTGCTCAAGTCAATACTTGTATTAATGGGTGGTTCTGTGAAAAATAAAGGATTTTCTGTGTCATGGTAAAGTGAATTGCTAAATGTTTTATGTAAAAAACACAACTAAAATTATGACATATTTCTAGATATAAAAAATAAATAAAAGCTTTTTCGCCAATAAGTCAAAGGACAATTAAGTTATGTTTTCTGATGCCTAAACATTTGTAATCATTTCCTTGAAGTGTGAGAAATAAGTGCTGTTAGATTTAAATTAGAAAGCCTCAGACCTGGATGTCAGCGTGTGACTTACCGGGTTTGATTTACAAATGAGTGCACTGTTCCCACTTACTTGATGTTTACGACAAGATTACATAAAATGAAATGAAAGCGTATGGAAACTATACACACTACTTAATGAGGCTGCTAAAGTGCTGGCCTGATTACAGGGTTTTATGTTTCTCTCCATTCTTTAAATGTGAACAAATCAGTTTTGTAAATACAAAGATTTGTTCCTACCATCTCTGTTATGCTGTAACAAGATTAGAAAAGTACATTAGCTTATAGTATAAATATCAATTGCACATTCAACAAGACTCAATGTTCTTTTCTATCCTTCACTGACTCCATGTGGTTGGAATCACAACGAATGTACAATTCAGTTAAATTTATTGTTCCTCTATGTCTTAGGAAGCCCGAATTCTTCACCCACACACAAAAATTACTTTCTTTGACCTTCCTTTTTCGGTCATTTTTGCCATTGTGATTCATGCTGGTCAAGATAAAAATAATGGATTTTTACAATTGTCCCCTGAGAAGTGACTTAGGGGAGCGATTATGTGATCCAATCATTCAACTAATTGATGAACATTTTAAGTTTCAGAGAGGCTGTGTGACTTCCTCAGGTTATCTGCCCAGCTGATGACATGCTGGGACCCTAATCTCCATTTCAAAAGTTGTAGGCATGTTAGTTTAACAAAATCCAGTCACAGAACAAAGAAGACAAACTAAATTTTGACAGAACTCTGTAAGGCCTAGAATTCACCTCTTGATCAAAAACTTTTTTCTCCTTGTATTTTATAGGTATTTCCTCAAACACATTTTCTTTTCTAGACTTTATAAAATGAGCTGACACATGTGCTAGTACTTAATCAGTGTGAAAACTGAGTTTCTGGCTCCCATGTAAGCTTCGGATACTAGAGAGAGTCCTATCTAGGTCTTAGACAGGGCTACCACCTGTGGTAGGGCACACTGTCCAGTGCACAGGGATACTCGGCCAATTCAGCAAGTGGCAGCTGAGATGTGTCCCTTGCTAAGCCTTCTGCCTGGCACTGGACTGTATCTGTCCTAAAGAAAGGGAAACTTCTAATTTGCACAGTCATAGCATAGGGTTGACTCTGTGGAACAGATATAGCCACTAGACTTTCCTCACAAATATATTTGCAGACAAATAATTAACAGTAAAAGATCTGTGTGATGTTTATACTTCTTCCTCTTCAAAAAATAATGTCGATACAACCGGAAATGAGTGTGTCCGTCTTGGCTGGTTCACACGAGGCTTCATTCTGCCTCAACTTCATGGCGACAGCAGAGGCGCTAGAGAGAGCAAGTGCCAATGCTCAAGTTCATTTCATACCTCTGCCTGTGTAATCTCTGCTACATCTCATTGCCTCGCGATGTTAGGTTCATGGCAGGTGACCTGCCCATCATGGCAGGTGACCTGCCCATGGTGGGAAGGTGCTGCCAAGGCAGCGGTGAATAATGAGGCCATCGTTGCCTTCTACTATACGTTATTTGACTTCATATTTCTTGAGGGCAAGGATCATTTCTTATTTAACTTCTAATCCCCAAGGCTCAACATGGTGCCTGGAACGTAGTGAGGTAGGAATAAATGTTTGCTGAACTAAAAATGAATGGCTCTGCAATCCAACGAGTGGCTGAAACCAGAGCCAGTGAGTCATTTTTTGACTTCTTCCGCAGCCTCACATTACACCTCAAACAATCATAAAGTAGTATCGATTGACTCTGTTTTATAAATAACTCTTAAATCATTCTCCTTTCCATTCAAGACTCAACTTCTCTAAACCCTCCCAGAGGAATTAAGCCTCTTATGTTTCCCCCAAAGCACCTGGTACATTTCTATTTTATAGCACTTGCCTCATTGTTTCAGAATTATCTGTTTCACCTTAAAGGCGTGTGAAACTCTGGAGGGCAAAATCAGGATTCTAACCCATTTTTTCTTTCAAAAAGAATAACAGTATATACACACACGTAATACACACACAAGATACAAAATTCAAAAGGTGAAAAAAGGTATAAAGTGAAAAGTAAGGACTTCCTCCCATCCCCAAGCATTAAGTACCGAGAAGAAATCATTATATTCCTGTGCCTTATTTATCTTTACCATATCAACTTACATACATATATCATTTCTTCTTCTTAAATACTATTCTGCTTTTTCAATTTAATCTATTTTGGAAAGGATATCTATATATTCTGTAGAGCAGCCTCAGTCTTTTTAACAGCTTCATATCATTTTGTTGTATGGACGTGCCATAATTTATTATATCTGTAAGATTAATTACTAAGCCTTAATATAAGCAATAATGAAAATATATTTCTACTTCTTTCTCACTTCCCTTCCTCATCGCCATCCAAAAATTTCATTGCCAACATTATTTTTCTTAGTATTTATATTCATAGTTTTAAATATATCTTCACTTCTATTACTTGTTTCATTTGGTTTATAATAATATCTTTGACGCCTGGCTGTAAGGGTTATCAGTATACTTATATTTCTTTCCACCTTTTCTCCTCCTTCCTTTCTGAATTTACGTATTCCTATATTTTCAGGGTTCGATTAATGTTTTACTTAGTTTTAGTCTTATAATTAAATGAATGCACTCATAGTCCATTTGCTCTATTTTCTCCATTCCTGCATTGGTTTGCTGACATTTGGCCTCTAACAATTTTTTTTTTTTTTTAAAGGTTTATGGGATCCACATTCCCTAGTGATTTCATCTCAAGATATCTGTTCACCATATATTTCAATGATTGTTTGACTTCGTATAAAATTCTTTGTTTACCTTTTCTTTCCTTGAGGACTGTGTAAGCCTTGCTTCTAGGATCTAATGTTTCTGTAAAGAAGTCTAAGGCCAGTATAATGTTTCCTCCGTGAAAGGGGATTAATTTTTATACCTAGAGTCCCAAAGGCTTCTTTATCTTTGAAGTAAAATAATTTTACTAGAACATTTTTGCATCGATGGTAATATTCAATGGTGAGAGATAGCATGCCTTTTCAAGTTTTAGATTCAGGTTATTATATCTGGAACATTTTCTTGGATTATATCTTTAAATATTTTGTGTTCTATTATTTCAGTTCTCTATTTTAAAGATGAGTTACATATGCATTAGATCACCTTGTTATGTCATTTTCTTTCTACTTCTTTTTAACTGGTTTTTTTTTTTTTACATTTTATTTTTCTCACTTTTCTTAATCTCATCTTCCATGTCTGCTACTCTGTTATTCAGCAAGACCTTTTTTTCTTTGTGCTTCTTATTGTGGCCTTCATTTTGAGATTTCATTGTTCTCTTCCATTTTTTCCTTTACCTATGCTAACTTATCTCCTTGTTATGTCTCATGACATCTTCTCTAAGGTCTCTGTAAAATAAGTTTGCATTTCCTTCTTTTCAGCTCATAAAAAAAGCATCATCAGGGCTACGCCTAAGGCAAGTTCTCTCCATTCTGCTGCTCTGGGAGACTATTTCCTACAAATATGCTCTGTATGTGTGAATCTTCATCAGCCCTGATTCTCTGGTAATAAATGCGGCCCAGGGAAACTCTCACTATCAGCTGATAATTGTCCTTTTCATTGTTGTTCAAAGCAAAATCACATGGAAATTATATCTCAATTAAAGAAATACACCTCCCCCTAAGGGTGGGCCATCTGCCTAGGAGAACTGTACCCTGTCTTAGGTCTACTGCTATGGATTGTCTTCTCTCAGCATTTTCCTGTATCCCTCTTCGATCTTCAGTGAATGTGGCAGCTTTTAGTTACATACTGGTTAAAGGTTATGGCATCGCATCTCCTTTTCTCATTTTCTTTTGTTTTAGAGGGATTTGCAAGTGGAAAGGGACACAGTATTTTCTTTGCTAGGAAATTTAAAATAGGAAAAGAATAGCAATACTTTTAACCTTCTAACTCATTTTTTTGTTTCCAAGGTCTAGTATAGTATGCACTTAATAAATATTTGCTAAAAGAAAAAGAAGAAAGGGAAGATCATTAGTTTTCTATTGTTACTGTAATAAATTACTTATAAACTCTGGTTTAAAATAACATAAGTTTATTATCTCATAGTTCTGGAGATAGGAGTCCAAAATGAGTCTCTCTGGGCTAACATCAAGTATTCAGCAGGGCTGCATTCCCCTCTGGAGACTCTAGGGGAGAATTCCTTCTCCTGCTTACTTTACCTTCTTAGAGTCCAACCACATTCCTTCGTTCATGACTCCTTTCTCCATCTTCAAAGCCAGCAACAAAGGATCAAGCACTTTTCACAGGACATTACTCTAACTTCCTTTTCTTCCTCCCCTTTTCACTTCTAAGAAAATTTGTAATTATTGAGCCCATTTAGATCATCTAGTATCATCTCCCATACCTTAAAATCCTTAATTTAATCATAACTGCAAAGTCCTTTTGCCATGTAAGGAAACATATTCATAGGTTCTGGGGATTAAGAAGTAAATATCTTGGTAGAGTAAGGGACATTGTTCTGTCTATCACGGAGAGAGAAAGGATGGAAGGGAAAACTAAGTTCTTAGGCAAATTTAATTCTATACTGCAATACTGAGATTATATTTGGCATTGATAAGGGCTTTGAATTTTTACAGTGCTCAGCACTTGGCCCATCTGTTGGATAAATAAAAATCTTGTACCTCATATAAACAGATGGATATCTTGATTAATCCTGTTTTTAGGAAGAATAAAATATATGATTTAAAACATATAATTTGAAAAGTCTTAAAACGCTTTCTAAATGTACTGGTTTCCAATGCAGTAAATAATATAAGAGGTCAAATTCAAATATAAAATTAAGTATACATATAAAATAGTATATATAGTTTAAACATAAATATGAAATATAAAATTTAAATATATTGAATTGAAAGACAGATAGATATAAACACTAAACCTTGAGAAAAATGAGGAATTATTTCAAATTTATAATGATGAAAAGAAGTGTTTCTACACTTGCTTTTGCAATCTGAATTTATCATGGGAAATAAAATGAAATATGGGGAACGTTTGATACAGAGAGACTGTATAAAAAATATTAAGTTAACGCAGGTGATATTCAGAAATTACGCAAATGAAAACATCTAGAATCTAGTTGTAAAATGTATTTAAAGTGATAAACTACTGCATATAACTTGGATTAACTCTCTGACACCCTAAAGAAATAAATTTGTTATTTTAAAAAAGAGAATGAAGAATAGTTCTGGGAATCGCCATGTAGATTGCTGAAAATGCCAAGGCAAATCATTTCTTTGAAACTGATTACAGCATGTGGAAAAGGTTTTTAATTTTTGTTTATTATTTAAAATCTCAATCACTTCTGTGCTGCTTCTTAAGATGGCCTTAATTCTCCCAGCCCCGAAATGCAGATCTAGAAGCTTAGGATAGATAGCATCTATTGCCCACTATTCCTTACATTTTTAATACCACACTGATTTCTTTCCCATGAAGCATGACCCTAGTTTCATCTGCTTAATGGCCTGAATAGCTTTGGGCACATTTTTCTTTCGCCTACTTTAATGTCATTTCCATGAAGGCAAAACAACACTTTTTTAGCAAGCCAGAACTAACTGATTATGGGCATTAAGGCTGGGTTGAGTCAGACTTTGGACTAAATTTAGAAAAATAGGAATAAATAGAAGCAGAAATGAGTTAAGCAGAATTAAATGTAGGTAGAGATGAGGAACTCGCTAGTATAATAGTGGAGTTTTCCAGGTGTAGTTGTGGTGAATTTAAGTAATAATCACTGAAGTTTCTCTGCACTATTTTTAGTATCAGGAAAAATATTGGTTCTTTATTAGACACTCAGACTTATGTTGAACAACGTGGGGACTGTACAAAGCATGCCTCAATAAGATTTTATCCTCAAGAGAAAATTTTTTTACATATAACATTGCTTGCCTTATTTCTTCTTCCTGTAATCTACTGCAGAAGATCACAGTGTCTTTTTTTCCAGTTACACAAGCTTGCCTCCAGCACACCACATTGCAAGTTCCATAGGGACCTCAGGCAGAACAGCCTCCTAGAATTCTTGGCCGACAGAGTGTTTACCTCAAACCCATTCTGTTGACTGTCTCTCTAAGGACTGCACCCTCCTCTCCCACGTGCCCTTTCACATTCTTTCTTTTTAGTTTCACGTAGCCAAAGGCTGGGTGGTTCTAGAGATAGGTTCACCTGGGCCTCTTTCTAGCTGGGTGAATTGAGCTTCAGTTTGCTCATCTGTAAAAGGGGGATAATGAAATTACCTTACTCATCAGGTTGGTTTAAAAACTAAATGAGATAAAGTACTGTATTAGTCATGGTTTTCCAGAGGAACAGAACCAGTAGGATGGAGATATATATGTATGTATATGTATATATATGTACACACACACACACACACACACACACACATACATACACACACACACATATAATAAAAAGAGGTTTATCATATGGAATTGACTAATATCATTATAGAGACTAAGATGTCCCAAGACCGCAGTAAGCGAACTGGTGAGCCAGGAGAGCCAATGTGCAGTTCCAGTCTGAGTTCAAAGGCCTGAGAACCAGGAGAGCTGATGGTATAAGCTCCAGTACAAAAATCTAGCATCCTTGAGATCCAAGCTGATGTTTCAGTGTGAGTCCAATGTCTCAGCTCATGCAACCAGTCAGGAGTTCTCTCTTACTCTACATTTCAGTCCTATTCAGGTCATCAATCGACTAGCTGAGGCCCACCCATATTAGGGAGGGCAATCTGCTTTATTCAGTCTACTGATTCAAAGGTTAAGCTCATCCAGAAACATCTTCGCAGACATACCTAGAATCATGTTTGAACAAATGTCTGGTCTGGGTATCACATGGCCCATCACAAGTACCTACCTAGCTCATGACCTGGCACCTAGACAGACAGGAAGAAAAAAAAAGTCATTAGCATCTTCAGTTGTTGAATAGGAAGAACTATGCCTTTTTCCTTCCTACCTGTGAAAGAAAGAAGAGGTATTCTTGTCCCAAATCAAGCCAAGGAAAGGAAGATACTCTGGGGAAACCATTCCTAAAGATTTAGGTTTGCCCAAGAGAGGGAGAGATTGGCATTTTTGGGGATGTCTGATTGGGCAACAGCTGGGCCACAAAACTTTAGGCTCATTTTGTGCTATTGCAGCTAAATGGGGCTTGGGGAGGAAGGTCTTAGGAGAACTTGAGTTGTAGCCCAAGAGTCTGGGAGACTGAATAAACAAACATTACATGTAATGCCTGCTTCTCACTGTGAGATGGATATCAATGATTAGAACTAGAGTGGAGAGGGGGAAGCCAGGTAAGAAGACACTGTGGTATAGCACACTGGGAAGAAAATGGAGACAATATCTACCATATCCCAGTTCTCTAAGACTCTTAGAGTCCACATAGAAGGGCCTCAGCAATATCCATGATTCTGCATGAAGAAGCAAGAAGGATAAAAAAGGAAGCAAACCAAATTTTCACTTCAGGCATCGCAATGCCCAACTGAGTGAAGTGGCTAAGGACAAAGGGAGACTTGGCTTCTGCTCTCCAAGGAGTTCTCAGTGGGGCAGAGGCAGAAGGATGCTAAACATCACCCCAAGAAACAATGCACCACCATCCTAGTGGAGATCACCTGAGTGTGGGCCGTCGGCAGCATACCTGCCTGGGGCACATCCCACCACCTACAGACAGCCAGATACATATCCCATTTCTCTTGTTTCCCCATCTTTCCTATAAAATGAAGGATTTGTAACCAAGAAGGAGAGGAAGGAAACATTCCCTCCAAGAAATGAATTTGCTTTCTGCTACTTCAGGGTGCTAGTGTGAGAGGAGAAATAAAAGAAGTGACCATGCTGCTTCTCTTCCTCAAGCCTCCCAGTCAGGAGCTAAAAAGATACTCTTTAAACCAGGTTTAAATTAAATCCGATTTAAAATGGAGCTTTAAATTAGACTAGTCTGAATTCTTTTCAAATAATGTAGTAAAATAAGATGTCACTAGTGACAACTAATATCGAGTTCTCTCCGTCTGGGCGTGCGTGAGTGCATGCGCGTATGCACACACACACACACACACACACACACACATCTGCATTTCTCATCTCTCTAGGAGTTATGTAGAACTGTGTTTTAATTCTGGCCAATGGACTATAAGCAAAAGCTACAAGTGTCATTTCTGGTCTGAGAAAGTGAAAGTCCTTGGAGATGCCCAGTATTTTCTTCCTCTGCAGCGGCCCCCTGAAAGATATATATTAAACAGTCATAAGATATAAGTGGATCTCTGAGTCCTCTCTTAGAAGAGTGATACACTGTAGGGCTGCTGGGCCGGCAGCAGATTTTCTGTGAGGAAGAAACAAACTTTTAGGTTTTTAGAGGTAACTAGGATTCCTGGTTAATTTGTAACTATAAGATAATTTACCCTATTCTGACTAATGTAGAAATTGATACTGGAAGTGGGGTGCTACCATAACAAAAATCTAATATATTTGGTAGAGACTTACCAGTTAAGCGGTGGACAAGAAGGTAACAAGTATCAGAGTCTGAAAGACAATAATGCATGTAGGCAGGAGCAAAACGTTTTTTTAAATGGTTGTCAGAGATAGCTTGGGGATGTATTAGATTTCTATTACTGCTATTCAAATTTAGGCTAAAACGACACAAATTTATTATATCGAAATTCTGTCGGTCAAAAGTCCTATGCAAATCTCACCAGGCTATAATCAAGGTGACAGCAGGTGCCATATCTTTCCAGAGGCTCCAGGAGAGAATCCATTTCCTCACTCAGTTGGGCTGTTGGCAGAATCCAGTTCCTTGCAGTTATAGGACTGAGGTTTACATTTTCTTGCTGGCTGTGACTTAACAGTTATTCCTAGTATCTAGAGGTCCCCATATTCCTTAACTCCTGGTCCCCTTCTTCCACCACCAAAGCCGACAAAGGCAAGTATAGTCCTCATGTTGAATCTTTCTGACCCACTCTTCTGCCACCCTCTTTCACTTTTAAGAATCCACATGGTTAGATTGGGGCTCCTAGATAACACAGAATAATTTCTCTTTAAGGTCCAGGATTAACAACCTTATTCTATCTGCAAGCTTGATTTCTCTGTGCCATATAAAATAACATATTCACAGGTTTCTGTGATTAGGATATGGACATATTTCGGAATCATTAGTGTTCCATGTGAACTTAATGAGCTTGAGCTCCAGGAGTAGAGACTGGAAGATGGAACCCTAGGTGTTGATTGCTATCGGCTGCATTTGGCAAAGGCACTGCAAAAAAGAGATGAGCTCAGAAAATATTTGCCAATTTGCAAGCAGAAATGAGAGAAAACAGAGGGATCCAAAATTTAGAACTATAATTGTTTGCAAAAGCCCTGTGCTTCCAGAAGTCCTCAAAGAAAGAGACGGGATTTAAAAAAAAAAAAAAAAAAAGAAGAAGAAGAAGAAGAAAAGAAAAAGAAAAAAAAAGAGGTTTTAGGCAACAAAATACCAGGATAAACTTTCAATTGATTAAATACGCTCAAGGCAAAAAGAAGACTAAGGGTATGGGACCCAATAAAACTTTTCAGTTGGATAAAATGACTCAAAGCAAAGATAAAAGTAAGTAGGTTGCCTTCTTACTGAAACCCTATGCCTTCAACAGAGGCCTTATGAAGTTGAAGAGGAGGTATAACTGAGTTAGTTAAGTGAAATGGGCTTAGGAATCATAACCGAGAAAGACCTTTACTGTGGTCATTGGTCACATGGAACTGATTGCAGACAAAGAGATCATAAGCCTGCTAAGTTTCCAAGAGAATGTATTGCCAAGAAAACATGTCTTTATTTCGGATATAAAGCAACCTTTGAGCTCCTAAGAAGAGTCTTTTCCCAAACATCAACCTCAAGCATGGTTGAAAGGACAATGGAATTGGAAGAAGTTCCAGAGGTCTGAGCCCACAGTCACAGATCCCACGGACAGGTTACTGACCAAGGAATATTCTCCATCCAAGGCAGGGCTGGGATGAGGGTAGGGGAAGTGAGGAATTTGCTTCAGGCATTAAATTTAGAGGGCTGCCAAAAAATTCAGTAATCAGGATGACTAATGTTTTAATAAAAAATTTAACAAAATAAAAAGGAACATAAAGGAATCCATGACAAATAAAATATAAAAAAATTTAATTAAGATGGAATCCACGCGTGTGAGACAAGTGAAGCACTCACTCTCAGAGTCGTTGAGATGATAGAGCCACATTATGGAAGTGAATAGATTCCTGAGTCACCACTTGGACATCTGCTGTCCTGTAGAGCCACCTGATCCTCAACATAGTACATGAGCAAAAGATACACCTTAGATCTGCTAAGCTACTGAGATTTTAAAGTTAGTTCATCACCTGAGCCTAACGAAGCCTATATCAACTAATCAGAAAGTGGCCAGTAAGTTTTAGAATATTTGCAGGATGCCGTTAGTAGTAGGAGGAGCAAATCAGCCCAGAATATTTGAAGTTGCAAGTGGGATAAATGGAAATCATTTCATGTTTGTACTCCTCTTATTGGAGACTATTTGGTTACATGTGCATATTCTTAAGAGACTTGGAGGAAAAGCTTTATAAAAATGAAATGTGTACTTGTGTAGTGTTTTAAGAAATATAATGGTGCTGAAGAAATTAAGTAGACTCTAGAAGAGGCCCTTACCTTGTGAACCCACAAATACAGTAAAATTTCTTTGTGCATAAATCAGACAAGATATTGCCAAATATCCGCCTCTTAATTATTATAAAATGAACTATCTCTCTTAAAGAATATTAGTTTGAGCAAGGTCATGACAAGTGTGGCCCAAAATATAATTTCGTGTTGAGCTTATTGAGAAGCAAGCAGAGAACAAATGATTTTCCCAGTTTCTTAATACTTTTTTATTTTATGGGTAATTATCACTTGGGATTTAATAACTATTAAACTCAGTGTGACATTAACCCCTATTTTCATCACTGAATTTCAATCCATAAATGTAACTCACTTTATTCAGTGATATATTTCTTAAGTTTTATAAAATGTGAATTTTTTACTGTCAGATCATATTTATTTATTTTTTAGAGCTCTTTCTTTTTCTCTTATTTATCTTCAAGCGGTAACATCTTTTAAGCTAATAAATTTCTCTGGCTCCTGGTTAATCTTCTAAGAAGTTAAGAATCTAAAAAAAGGTTTAAATATGGTAGGATAGTTCATCTTTAAACATTATGTAGCTGAATCACTGAACAGTGCTGATTTATATTATTATTATTATTATTTAGTTTTCATTTTTGTATATCCACAAACCTTTTAAGAACCTCCTACCACTTAGATGACCAGAAACAGAAAAACTGGAGATAGTTCCTAAATATCTGGGCAGCTGCCCATGCAACTATTCAAAGCAGTCCCTTTAAAAAAAAAGTTATGTCTGAATTCAAAAGGGAAAAAGCTTTAGTAAAGGACTGGTTTCTCATTAAAATATTATTCCAATAATTGGTAGCCTCAGAAAGTCTACAACCTAGAAGTTCTCAGGAAAAAATGTTATAGTCTCAAAAAATGGAATAGACAATTAGAGGAAATAAGGGAAAAATGTTTGGCCTCGTTTGTGGTAATTAAGTACATATAAAAATTTAAAGCGAGATAATATCTTTCACTCATTGAATTGGCATAGATATTTTGAAATGACCATAATTAATATGCATAAAACGGACAATCTCTATCCTGGCCGATGGGAATATAAATGTGTCTGAAACATATTTGCAATATTTATATCTTCTATCACTGTAAGTTCACTTAGTAGAACTCCTTAAATATATAATTAGCTCTGAGGACAATGACTTATATGCTAAAATACTCATTTCAATGAATAATGAGTTATGAAAAATAAAAAACTGAGATGAACATAAGTGCCCAACAGTAGAAATGTGGCTTCATGCATTTAGAGTAGCATGAGTTCTTTGAAAAAGTTGAGCTTTTGATCTTTCTAATCTGAATTCACTTCCCAGGTGTAAAACTCGGATAGAACACTTATAAATACCAGAGCCTTATGTGAAAAATCAGAATAATAATACCTAAGATTCATGGATATTTTATGACGAAGGCCTTCTTATGAAATTCTCATCACTTTTGGCTTTCTCTTTTTTTGAAATTTGTTTTTAATTATAGTTCACATACAACACTATATTTGTTTCAGAGTACACATAGTGATTCAACATTTATATACCTTATGAAGTCATCACTACAATGTCCAATAAACAAGAATGATTATATTGCAAGCACCGAGACATAAATGTGTTTATGAAACTCTTTGCATGTCGATGGAGTTTCTTTATTTGTCTTAAGCTACAGTAAACATAGTCACCTCTTGGTTTTTCCATTTTTCAGTCAATTCTTTAAGAATTTATTGCTAAATTATCCATAATCCAATTAGCTTAAAATATCTAACTAAGTTCTTACTGGTCATATTGTCCTACTTGAACAATTCTACAAATTCAGTTCCCCAGTTAATATAGAATTTTCATGTTGGCTTAGTGAATAGAACAGATACAATGGGAAAGGTTTTTAAATGATAGGGATAGTTAGTGTGTACTATTTTTGGAAGCTTTCATCCATGTCATTGACACGGAGCGTATTATGTTTTTCTTTTTCTATGTAGTGTATCTCCACCAAATATATAAGATATCCTTAGACATAAAAGAATGTCATAATAATTCACTTCTCGATTTTACTTTTCTTATGTGTCTATCAGATTAAAATTATACTTTTATAAATTTTATAAAGTTTTAAATAATGTTTTGTAAAGTTCTTATAAAGTTTACTTTAAATTTTTCAAAGTAAATAAAAATAACAAAAATCTCAATATTAAAATTAGGGAGTAGAGATTCATCTCTAGAGAACCTTCAAATTAATTTGGTTCAAGTATGTGAAGTGGGACAATGTGTATGTATCAGGGGAGCATTTCTTAATTTTATTTATTTTTGGCTAATATCATTATCATTTTTTACTTTTTTTATTTTTCTAGTTCACCCAAATAATTCTCCAGTCATAGGCAGAACACAAGTCTTATAGGTATATATGAGTAAAATGAGTGAGAAAGGTCTACCTCTCATACTCTTATGAGTTTGACAGCTATGAGTCAGTCATTTGAGGCTGATCTACTCCCTGCACCAGCAAAACTGAGTTTCTGAAAAGGCACACATAGGACCAGCCTCTAAATGGAATGACCAAATAAGACACTGTATTATCACAGCAGAGCAGTCAGTCTCCCTACAGAAATCCACTCTCTTGAGTTACTTTAGCTACAGCCAACGCAACAGCCAGTTTTGTGATTCGTTTCTATCCATTATTCTGTATATTCGATGTCTTCCATATACTGAATGATTTTCCTCATAAGAATACATTCATATTTACCTTCAGTCCTTTTGGTTTCAAAATACTTTATTTTATATTATTCCACCACAGAAATAACTCAGGAAGAGTTAAATCTCATGCAATACAAAGCAAAACAAAAAACTTATCAAAGATTTTAAAAACACCTGGAACCATTACCCATGCTAAATGCCCCAGACAAAACTGTAAACTAAAATCTACCCTCTGTGTCCTTTCCTGTCTTCACAGCCATCTTTCTGACCCTCTTACATCTGTATCTGGTGTTCATGTTTTCTCTACTTTTCCTCTAACCCCATCAAAGATTGCTTTAAGGGGGAAAAACTCAATGACCTCATTCACGTTAAGACGTAAATTAGTAATTCCCTGCAAGGCTTTATATTTTAATGTGAACCATACGCCCACATTATCAAAATATAACTTTGGGGATCAGAAAGTTAAACAGAGAAGGTCACTCAAGGAGGCCATAGACATTCTTGAGCATACATATGTGTCAGATCCTGAGCAATGAAGTACAACAAGGTCTGCGTGGAACAGCCAGGAGCTGAGGACTAGGCAGCACATAATGGATGCTCCTGAGTGATCCAGTGCAAAGCGGGAAGTGAAACATGGCATGGGAAAGTTAAGTGTCAGGTGGAAGTCCATGACCCAACTCTTTTAGGGGTCAGTATAGGAGAGGCCCAGCAAAGCAAAGGCAATGGAGGTCCTAGCAGACAGGAGGGGGATCTGGCAATTAGCAATATGCAGACCCACTGGCAAGGAAACAGCAGCGCTTTGTTCCACTTGCTCAGTATTTCTTTGGTCATTCAGGGTCTTTTTGCAGTGTATACAAATTTTAGAATTGCTTGTTCTATTTCTGAGAAAAATTCCATTGGAATTTTGATAGGCATAACATTGAATCTATAGATGGCTTTTGGTAGCAGACATTTTAATGATATTTTTAATTTTTCTGACTTCTGAACACAGGATATCTTTTTATTTGTGTCTTCTTCAATTACTTTCATTAAGGTCTTATAGTTTTCATAGTAAAGATTTTTCACTTCCTTGGTTAAATTTATTTATAAGTATTATTATTTTGATGCTTTTATAAATGAGATGGTTTATTTCTTTTTCAGATGTTTTGTCGTTAGTGTATAGAAATGCAACTGATTCTATGTATTGGTTTTCTGTCTTGTAATTTTACTGAATTTGTTGATAAGTTTCAACAGTTTTTTTGATTGAGTCTTTGGGCTTTTCCATATTAAAATTATCATCTGCGAACAATAACAATTTTACTTCCTCCTTTCCAATTTGAATGCCTTTTATTTGTTTACTTAGCTAGGATTTCCAGTACTATATTGAATAAAAGTGATGAGATTACACACCTTTGTCTTGTTCCTGATCTTAGCAGGAAAGCTTTTAACCTTTAACCTTTAAGTAAGATGTTAGCTGTGGGTTTTTCCTATATGGCCTTTGATATGCTAAGTTGTGTTCCTTCTATACCTAATTTATATGGGTTTTATCATAAATTGACGTTGAATTTTATCAAATGCTTTTTCTGCATCTATTAAAATTATCATGTGATTTTTATCTTCATGAGCTTGCATGTCCAAATCTCTTCCCAAGGTTTGGAAGTTTTGCAGCTATTATTTTTTTCTAAAACTTGATAATATGTTATATGAGGAAAGAAGTGAAGCATTTCGCCAAGGCTGTACAAATCAGGGCTCAATTCAAACTTGCTGGAGAGAAGAGGGAGCTCACTGGCTCAGGTCACTGGAAAGGATAAGTCTGAAGCATGACTGATGCAGGACTCATAACAAAGTAGTTAAGACTCACTTAGTGCTTTGGCACAAACTCTCTGCGTGTTGGGCTTTTACTTGCTCTGAGAATGGGGTGAAAGGGAGCAGTGTTGGAAAGACAACTTCAGGCTTTTCCCAGTTCATGACCTTAGAATTAAGACAGGACTTCTTACATTTACTTTCAGTATATGTAAACCCAGGGAAGAACTATGATTGGTTCTTGGGTCACATGTTATTAACATGGACCGATTATTATGAATGGGGTACTTGATGCAGACTGCTTTGGATTGACAAATATCTTTTTCCTTTACTTCCTGGCACATAGCCACACTTCCTTTCTCTGTCTCCCTTGCAGTTTGACGTGGCCATGTGACTGTGTTCTGGATAATGACATATGGAAGGAAGTGATGTGTATCTTCTAGTTCTTGCCTATGAACACCTCCCGTATCCAATCGTTCACATACTCTCTCTTCCCCTGTGTACTGGACATGATGCAGGGGAGCAGGCTCTGAGGCCAGGAAGATGATGAAGGCACAAGATAGAAGGAGGCTGGGTCCCTGAATGACTATATGGAAGGTTGCCTGGTATCCAAAAACATCCATTTCGGCTCTTGTGTGAGCAAGAAATAAGTTTATTTGTGTTAAGGCACTGGAATTTGGCAGTTTGTGTGTTATAACAGCCAGTGTTTCTTGCCCTAACTAATACAGAGTACTGTGAGGACAACTGGCTTTGTGCTCAGTCTTGTAAATAGGTGAGCAGACAACCGTGGCCTTTAGTGCCAGTGTCAATTAGTTCCTGGCTCTGATTGGATTCTAATTGACTGTGCTTGAGTCACATAATAATTGCTAATGTCACAGGGATAAATTATCAGATTCAGCTGGGCCTGAGTCATGTACTTTCTCTTATAACCAAAGGCATGAAATTTCCTGATTGGCATTACACCTGGGACCATAAAGAATGGGAAATAAACAGATCCCAAAGGGAATATGAGCACTCTGCAATGACATCTTGTAAAGTGAAATTATAAATGCCAACTGCATGCATATTGACTACAGAAGAAAAGGATTATCTTCAAAGAGTCTATAATTCTTAACTAAAATTTTTGGTCAGAAAAATCATAATGACTTTCTCAATATCTGAAAATAATTGCCTTAACAAATTGGTTGATTGTCCTTCTTTCAATGTATACCATGTACCTCCTGTTCCAACCATATAGGTTTCGACCTGTCATAACATGGAAGGCCTATTCCTGTAGCTGTAGAGCAATAGTTCTTAGCTTTATGTGCATCAGGCTCACCTGGAGAGCTTTTGAAAACACAGATTCCTGGGCACCACACTCAGAGTTTTTGATTTGGTGTGTATGGGCTGAGAATTTGCATTTCTAACAGCTTCCAGGTGATGCTGATGCTGCTCATCTGGGGACCAAATTATGGGAACCAAAGCTCTAGGGAAAGTGAATGGAAATGTCAGAATAGCATATTTGTTTTTTGGCAACTGCAAATGGATTTTAGCAAAGTATTAGAAGATCATAATTGACTTAGACAAGAAATGTCTGGTTTCAAAGCACTATCAAAGGAAATGGAAAGAATCCCTGTTATAAGCTTGGCCCCTCACATAGTAATAGATAAAACTGAAAAGGCTTTGATGGAGAAACTTCTAGGACAACTTCATAATTGAACAAAGTGATCCAGTCAATGACAAAGATCAGATAAATAGCATTACTTTCTTCCCACCAGAGCCTATTGTTTCACATGGCCTCAAAGTAGCTGCCCTTAACTAAAGAGAAAGACATGGAGCTAGGACACAAACTAACAAAAAACAGACTAGAGATCTATGTTTAGGATTAGAACTATGTAATGACGTGAGCGTACTAAATTTTTGAAGGAATTGCATTGCCAAAGAAACTATGAGCCAGGACTGAAAAAGTTTGGATTGTTTGAACTTTAAAACAACCTTCAGTTTGTCCCTTCACTAGAATGTAAGATAACATAAAAAGAGGAACTTATTTTTGCCTGATTGTTAAACCACTGTACCCAGTGCTTTGCACAGGGCTTCACACAGAGTATAAGCTAAATAAATATGTTTTGGGGAAAATTAAGCAAAACAATACAACCCTCGGAAACCTGAAAGTTCCACCGGCTATAATCAGGCTACGAAAGCTGTGTATCCTCAAGGAAGATATATTCTCTGGGCACCTTGGATATGGCCATGGAGGTTTATGGAATAGAAGAAGACTCATCAAAGGCAGATCTGGGGACATGGGAAACGTGGACAAGGAGGTTGCTCCTGGAAAGCAGAATCAGGGTCTATCAAGGAGCTCCACCCACCCTCAGTGTACTCATGGCAGGCGGGTTTATAGTAGAATCTCATAATTGCTATGTGTGTCTCTCCAGTATTTCCTTCTTTGAATAGGAGGTTTTTTTCAGTCTCTGCAGGATTATTACGTCGTGTGTGTTGTGGGAGTTTATAGATAATTTGTCTTTTTAAATAATAGGTCATTGGACTATGAGGAGCCACATCTGGATGGAGTGGTCCTGGAATTGAGCTGCATGTAGTGATTAGATGGAACTTTGACTTGTCTCTCTTAGGGAGGGAATATGTCCTTGTGTGGGAAGAAAAACAAAGTAAATATTTGAGAACCCAAGAAACAACTATGTGTATACATTGTCCATTTCCTCTTTTTTTCTGGGCTCACAGATGGCCTACATTTCCTAGGTTCCTTTGAAGTTAGGTGTGGCCATGTGACTGAAATGTAGCTGTCTTAGCTCGGGCTGCTATAAGAAAGCATCATAGACTGTGTGGCTTATAAACAACAGATATATATTTCTCACAATTCTGAAGACTGGAAGTCCAAGATCAGGGTCCCAGCATGGTAGGATTCTAATGAGGACTCATTTCCAGGTTGCAGACTGCTGACTTTTTTGTGGCCTCACATGGTGGAAAGAAAGCAAGCTAGCTCTCTGGCCTCTTCTGATAAATGTACCACTCTCATTTGTGAGGGCCTCGCCTTTATGACCCAACTATCTCCCAGAGGCCCCACCTTGAAATACCATCATATTGGTGATTAGATTTCAACATATGAATTAGGAGGGAGATACAAACATTCAGTTCATACAGTAGACAATGGAATGTTCACAAAGATTTTCAAGCCTGGCCCATAAAGATTTCCCATGTAAGATTCTCCATGCTTTTTCTTTGTGCACTATCTGGAAGTTATGTGCTGGGTGACCCTCAAAGCCACCTGTTGGAAATGGCAGAGCCTCCATTAGCACAAGCTCCTCAATGTCTGTATGAAGCACCCGCCACCTACTGACCATGGACACCTGCATGTGAGAGAGAGATAAATTTCTGTAATGTTAAGCCACTGAAAACTAAGATTTATTTCTTATAGCAGCTAGTATTGTTGTTATTTACACCCTTATTATTTTCCTTCAAAATTTAAAACTTTTGCTATTGTAAAAGCTATCCATCTCTTCCTGGAATGAATGAACATTTAACATTCAAGCTAACAAAATCTACCAGTTACTTCAAGGTCAAATTCAAATTTTATCTCTTGCCCGAATCTTTTCCTAGTAACTAAGAAAACATAGACTTCTTTCTTTTTACTGTCTTTTATTAGTTTCCTGTGGCTGATGTAACAAATAACCACAAAGTTAGTGGCCAAAAATTTATTCTATCACATTTATCACAGTTCTGGAGGCCAGATGTCTTAAATAAATATCACTGGGCCAAAATTAAGGTGTTGGCAGGGCCACTGTCCCTCTGGAGTCTCTAGGGGAGAATCTATTTTTTGCCTCTTCCACCTTCTGGTGGCTGCTGCCATTCCTTAGTTTGTGGCAACATCACTCTAATCTTCAAGGCCAGCATCTTCAAATCTCTCTCAGCTCTGTCTTCTTCTCTGTATTGGGGTAATCTCCCTCTGCCTTCCTCTAATAAAGATTCTCGTGATTGCATTTAGGACCAGAATAATCTCCCAATCTCAGAATAATCTCCCAATCTCAGAATGCTTACCTTTATCACAACTGTAAAGTCTTTTTTACCCATTACACATATGTCTCATAAAATACAAGTTTGAAACTAACTTCCTTTAATTTAGAATTTCACTATATATCACTTTGTATTGATCCCTAATTGTTTTATGTATTCCTATTATATATGATGCTAATCTCATTCAATCATTTATTCATTCAACAATTATTTATTGAACATCTTGCCTATGACAAACACTATGCTAACATAACAAAGGATTGTAAAGGTAAACAGTCCATCATATCACTTTAAGAGAGTTTGTAAATTAGTAAGAGATACATATAACTATATAGACTATGGTAATATGGGGTGGTACCAACAGGGGGTGAGTGAAAGATATAATATGTAATGGGACACACGAGAAAGACACCTAACACAGAGACACCCAACCTGAGACCTGAAAAAACCACTCTCGTAAAGGAGGCAGTGAGTGAGGACAGGATGTGGAAAGGATGAACAGAATGTGCAAAGGCTTCTGATTCAACTGAAATGCAGGGTGAAAGAGCTGGAAGGTCACATGAAATGAGCTGGAGAGGCAACAGAGGTCCTTATCAACCATTACAAGAATTTGGAATTTATCTAAAAAACAAAGTGGGAGAATGTGGGTCCCAGGCTTGGCTGGTCCCAGGTCTGGCTGTGATCCAGGCTCTTAGCTAGGAATAGGACCTAGATTTAGAATGTTACATTAGTGTAGTAGGGCGCATGCACCTAAAATATGTAAACATACTTCATCTTATTGTGTCATGCATGTGTGGCTGAATGCCATTATTGTACTCTGCTATGTGTGGAGCCATGCGGTACCCTGGAGAGCAGAAGGGGAACACAAGAAGGGGAGCAGAAGTGCGTGCAATACCGCACTTCCCCCAAGACAACTGCACTAGAAGCAACAGAAGTGTGCTTCCCACAATAAAGTTGGTGCCTGCCATTTCATTCTCATGTTGGCCTGTTGTGCATTCTTCCAACTGGGCGTTTCACCATCGAACCTTCCCTCTCCATCAGCTTGGCGCTGACAGGGGAGTATCTGCAGGATTTTTAAGTGAAGATTAAGCAATCAGATTGAAGCTTTAGAAACATCACTGTGATGTGGTTTAAAGGATGGATTGAAGTTAAACCATTGTGGTCTCAGCAAGAACAATGAGTGGCTGCCAGCAATAACCTAGGAAAGAAATCATGGTGAGTGAGCTTGTGTAAAATGGGATTCAATAACTATTTATCCTCCCCTTCCAGCTTTTTCCTGTATAGACACTCCCTGCCGTGTTCAGTGTACTGCTAAGCATAGCATAAGTACTCAACCCATCCTTGTGAAATGGATCATTGTAACTTCAAAATTTGCCAAATTCCAGGATGAATTTAGTCTACTTAACAGGAATTCCATATAGATGCATTAATTTAGTGTATGGATTAACTCAGGATACTATTCAAGGTATACTATTTGCTGTAACAAAAAAAACACAGACCCTCAAATATTAGCATTTTAACCCAATAGAGGTTTATTTCTTAAGGAGAGGACCACCATTCCCTAGGGTCTTGATGTCCTGGATCCTTTGCACTTGGCTGGGAGATGAGGGAAGCAATATGATATGGACAATATTGACTTGTCATTTACTTCTTTAGCCCAGAAGTGACTCACATTACTGTTCACATTCCATTGGTGGGAACTAGTCACATGGCTCTACCTAATTGCAAGGGGACTGAGGAGTGTAGTATGCCAAAGAAGAGGAGAGCATGGATATTGGTGAACCCAAGCTGTCTCGATGCCTGAGATGACACTCATTAATATCTACATTATAGTATAATATTTTATTAAATATTTAATTTTAAATGTAACATTTAGTTGAATTTTTAATATTTAATTAACTCACATATTTCCTTCATTTTGAATGTTTCATATTGAACTAGTTGCAATAAAGAGCAGGGAGAAATCCTTGTTTTCTGAATATTAATGATTTATATCACTATAGTTACAGAAGTCACTATAACTACATATAAAAGTAATTCTGAATCAAACATTTCTCCTTGCTTGACATTATCTTCTACTCTCAACCAAGTGATGGCTAACATTCAATAATATCATGTAAATATATTACAAAGAATTACCAAGAGAAATTAAAAATCTTGTAAAAGATGCTAGATTTTACGATGTCAATAAATGTGACATTGATGAACTTTTTGAACCACCTACACTCCCCGAATCTAATAAATGAGAAGTTCACAGAATTAACAAGTAAGGAAGAGAAATGAGAAAAGAATTTTGATTAAATATGTACTTTCAAGGTGAGGAATTTAAACATCAAATGTTTAGAGGAGCTATTGGGAAAACTGATGAGGCCCTTAATTAAAAAGGAATTAGCCTTTTTGACAACTAACCACAGTAGGGAAACAGCTGACCACAGTGGAGAACAAGCAACCACAAGTGTGGAATGACCATCCGCAAGCGCTCAAGAAAGGAAGGAGAGGATGATCCCTCGTTAATATAAGTGCAGAGATAGTGTTCAGATGTGGAAGACAGCCAAACACATGGAGATGCCTCTGCAAGCAGGCATCCTCTGATCCTCTGAAACATCTATCAACTATTCAAGAAAGCGCAAGAAAGTAACAAAATCAACAATATTTGTTGGTTACCAGCAGCTGATGAAGACAATAAATCAAAATAAAAGACGAAATCAACTAGAACAGAACTAAGAGACCCAGGAGAACTCCACCAATCCAAATAGTGCACTATGTATAAAGGGGCCCAGAGACCCACAACTACCTGCAGAATTTCCAGTGGAGCCTGTAGAGAATTGGCCAACCGTATAGAGACCAACCAGTTACACTAATGTTATACCAACGGTGTACATAGATTGCAATGATTAAAATTAAGTCAACAAGATTTGAAGAGGAAAAAAGTTAGCTTTTTTATGATCATGCTATAAAAGTCAAATGTGACTTCAAGAATGTCATATCACCCATAATTCTTAGTAACTATGTATACCCGAAAGTCAGAATTTGATTTACTCACTGGTCTAACAACTAGTACAAAAGTACTATTTTAACCTAAGTTTAAGAAAATATGATATCCCCCTTTCATTTCTCAAGCTTACTTCAATATCAAGCCCTTTCTTCCCTGTGAAAATGTAGTCACTGTTTTAAAATGGAATTAAAATTTTCAGTACCAAATCTGTTCTAATAGCAAGATCCTCCTGCTGTAGAAAAGCACTGTGCGTGGACTGAATTATCAACAGATAAAATATCAGCACTATCCAGTAGAACTTCCTGTGATGATGGAAATGCTCTACACCTGGTCTTTCCAACATGGAAGCCACTAGCCTCATGAGACTACTGATGCATGCTGGCCCGTTTACTGAGGAGTAGAGGGTGACTCACAGCTAATCTCGGGTTAAATTATCCAACAAATAGATAAGTATACAAATCAATACACAGACGTTCTTGAATGGTATTATGTATTGCAATGGAAGCAACGGAATAGGTTCAGATGCAGCAGGAATGGAGGCTAATTAGGGGAGAGCAAGGGGCCAGGGCTGGAAGCCAGGGTAGGGATCAAGGCCAACCAGCAAAACGACAGGCCTCTTTACGACTCCTTCAGAGTATGGAGGTGTTTAATATCCTGCTCATGTATATTAACATCTTCCGTACAGTGGTTGTTAAGATGAAATGTCAAAATATGTATACTGTAAAGTGCTACACAAACTTTAGGTGGGTTTTAATCATTTGCCATTCACTTAGAGTATGATGTTAAAAGATTCCTCCACCTGAATTTCTTTAGACCTTTACTTTTATCATTCGGTTTGAAATATTTTGTAATATCCACTGTGATTCTTCTTTGACCTATGAGTTTTTTACAGGTCTGTTATTTAATTTCCAAATATTTGAAGTTTATCTAGATAGCTTATATTATTAATTTAATTGCATGATGGCCAGAGAATATATTCTGCAGGATTTCAATCACTTGAAATTTATAGAGTTTTTTTGTTTGTTTGTTTGTTTTTAATGTACCAGCATTTGGTCATCTCGATGAACCTTTTGCTTGCACTTGAAAAGAATGTGCATTTTGCAGTTATTGGGTAAGATGGTTATAACTATCAATTAGACCAGTGTAATTGATATAGACTATTTTGTTTTAGAAAAAATTAAATGTCCAAACATTTGTGGAATAGAATTTAAAATATATGGTAAAGTCATATACAGGACGATTTTATTCCTAAATACTCATGGACAATTTTACTGTGAGGACATTCTCAAACTTAGAAAGTTCTCTCACCAGCTCAACACTGCTCACTGCATTTTCCCTTCAAACAGATTTGCTGAGTAGATGAGAATGACTGACGGTTATCGATGCTAACTTTATACAACTCACTCGGAAGTATTTATTATCAGAACTTCTGAAGCATCAGAACACTTTAAGCTTCAGTTTTTCAAGTATTTCCCTGAAGGTATTTCCAATGCTAGAATTACTCATGAATCTGGAAATGGTTACATTTTGCTCTTCTTTATCATTGAACACAATCAACTGAATCAGCTAATTCCTCCAAAAGAATGAGAAGCTCAATAGTCTGAGTAGTCCATCTTCAGTTCAGCAATGAGCTATTGCTTCCAAGTAAACCCAATGTTCAAGGTTCAGTCTAAACAGAAATACCAGGAAACGTTTATTTTAAAGCAGTTGAATTTTAATGTGATTGGTTCATTTTATTGTGATTTTTAGCTGCAATTGACAGAGAGGAACTCTGGCTGATTTGAGCCATAAAAACATATAGGAGTAGTAGTAGGTAGCTCACATAAATGGAGGAAGGATAGAGAATTGGGACTTGAAAATGGACAAGAAACAAGGTGAGTCCAAGTCTGAAAAATGTTCCCTGAAATGGCAGCTGCAGTGGCCTGAGGGAGTGTAAACAGCCGCTGAGTTTCTTTGTGTCTTTGCAGCTCCCCAATGAAAAGTCCTGGGTAGGAGCATCTAATTAACCAAGCCTGGTCACAAATCCAACACTCAGCTACCACATAAGGGAGGGGAAAATATCCATCTGGCTTTTTTCAGCTTCTAAAAAGGAGTTATGCTCTACATTTTACTAATGTCATACAGTAGGAAATACCTCCCAAATAGGAAAAGGATTCAGACAACAACAGGAAAAGAGAGAAGTGCCCACTGAATAATCTTTTCTGTCTTTATAATTGAATATGTTTACACCATAAGGCAAAGAGAGGACTTTTTTGTTGTGCTTATTTGATTCATATTTGGATTTGTCAAAAGAAGTAGATAGCACTTCATTTTCATGTTTGTTTGTAGATTGGCCTGAGGAATCAGAAGAATTGGGTTTAATACTGGATTCGTTATGAACTAGCTATGCGATATTGGTCAAGTCACTATTTCCTGGCGCCTCAGTCTGCTCACATGTAAATGGGGAAAGTGGAGTAGATGAACCCTAAATTATCTATCAAGAGTTAAAATCTCTATCCGTGCTATCCAATAGAAATTTCTGTGATGATGGAAATGCTCTATACCTGTTCTGTCCAACCCCATGAGACTATAAAGTACTTGAAATGTGGCTGGTGTGATTGAAAAACTGAATCTTCAATTCTACTTAATTTTAACTAATTTAAATTTAAATAGCAACATATGACTTGTGACTACCGTATTAGACGGTTTAACTCTAAATTATAGACCCCATAAAAGGAAGGTTACGTCTGTCTCATGATCTACTTACTCTTAGGGCCCAGCACAGTGACTGGCCGAGTGTTTGGCAGATTGCAAGATTTCTTTAAATATTTATTGGGCCACTAATGTGTCAGGTACTGGGCATCAACACATAAACCCAATGGAAATGAATCACTGTTTTCATGGTGCTTACATTCTACTAGGAAAATACACAGCGAAAATATGAATAAAATTTTTAATATGTTGGGTGATGATAAGAATTAAGGGAAAAACTAAATTGTGAGGAGGATAGGAAGTGTGAGAGCTGGGGCAGAAGGTTTGTTATTTAAATATGGGGATCAGGCAATAAGAAGGTGACATTTGAGTAGAGACTTGCTGGGACATGGAAGTTAGCCATGCAGCTATCTGGGAGAGAATATTCTAAGCAAATGCCTTAAGGTGAGATCATGCCTGGAATGCTCCAGAAACTGCAAGAGGCCAGCTTGGCTTTTTGTTGGAAGGGAACAAGTGGAGAGACATAAATTAGGAGGTTAAAATAGCAATGTGGGGGTAGGGAGGCATTTCCTGCAAAGCCTGTTGTTGTTTTTTGAAGAGTGATGGGAATTATTGGGGTGGGGGGATTGAACAGAGGACCGTGACATGATCTGATTTGCTTTTTCAAAGGATCATTCTGGCTTCCCAGTTAAGAGTGTTGTGGGCCAAGGGCAGATGTAGAAGGACCATGTAGGGAGATAATCCAACAATTCACGTAAGAAATAGTGGTGACTTGGACCACAATAACAGTGAAGGGGCTATGAATGAACAAATTCTGATTTTAGAGGTAATACCAACAGCTTTAGTTAATGGATTGACCATGGGCTGTAAGAAGACACAAGGCAAAAATGACTGAAATTATTTTGGCTTGGGCACTGGAATAATGGAGTGGCTGTTTATTGAGCTGGGCAGGACTGTGGATGGGGCAGGTTGGAGAGCCAACCAAGAGTTCAATTTGGCATCTGCAAAATCCAAATCTAGAATGAAAAGTGAATGTGCTTTCTCTTCCAGCTCTGGTGATATAGGAGTCTGTCATTACAACAGAAGGTACTAACTACCCACTTTAGGGGACCCAGAGAAGTGTGATGATCCGGAGCATGGTCCAATGTTCTGTCAATATGTGGAGATGCTCCCCAGCCACATGCTTCCTCCCTGAGCCCTCAGCTGTCCTTGACTGCCCATTTCCCAAAGGGCAAAGCATCCAGTTGTGCTGGCCACTGTTTATTCAGCCTGAAGGAAGCTGTCTAGACAATGCCTTTCACTCCTTGCTAATAGAGTTTTGCTTTTTTTTTTTTTTAACTTAATTTTAAGGCGTTGAATAGATTGAATTATGTTTGTTTCCCAAGGTACTTACTTTCCCAGACTGGACACCATTGTACAATTTTAGCACAAAAGAGACTTGCAAAATGTATATATCCCAAAGACAAAACATTGCCTATTGTTAGGGCATTTGAAAATAAATTTGCCTTTATTTCATATACATTCAAAATAAATTTGCCTTTATTTCATATACATAGAAAGATATGATATAAAAAATTAATGCAATTGACTTTGAAATGAATAGACACTTGGATTGAAAAAAATAAATCATAGAGTTCCTTTTTTTCCCTTTAGCTCTAGAAAGGATTTTCTAGGTTTTGACATTTTTCAATTATGAAAATCTGAGAGTCTGGCATTTACTAGTTTTGGGGGTGGTACCAAGAAAACAAAATGTTTGTCATCTGATAGGACAGAAGTTCTCTCTGATTTTCTAGGACAGCACAAACTTGTAGAACGTGAAGCCAGCAGAAGGTAACCAGATAGGAAACCCCCAAAGAATGGCAGCAGTCCTGGCAACCTTTCCTGGGGAAGCAGTTGCAGAACTGAGACTGCATTGTTAGACCAAGGAGGTACGCAAGATAGCTTCTTATTTCCCTATCATGGAGTTCTTGGCTGGTGTTTCAGATTTGCTTCTGGGTCCTAAATGTACCCATGTTTCTTCTGTCAACAACAAGGACTCAGACTCCCCTTAGCTTCTCTCATATCCCCTCTCTGGATCTCTGGTTGCTTTTAACTTCAATGTCCCTCTCAAATGCCTTGTAGGGAGAGAGGGTTTGCTTATCCAGCTATTGGGGAGGATTCTCCATTGAAGCAATCTGTGGCTACTGGCATTTCTGTTCTCTCTCACAGTGGACACTATTGATGCCTGGCTCAGACCCCTCTTAACGTCTTGTACACTCATTTCTGTGGTGACAGGTACTGATAACGGCTCATAGCTGCACTCTTCTCTGGAGAATTGCTCTCTGCCGCTAGAGTCACCTTGCCTTGGAGATACTAGAAAAGTTAACTCCCCCACCCTCAAGCGGTCAATGACTAATCAAGGAGCACAAAAGCTTGGTCCTTTGTCCCAAGATCAGACAACACTGCAGTGAAATTTATGCTCACATACTCTGGCTGATCAGATTAAGGCTACTGTTCTTGAGACTATATCTTTTCTTGGTTCTTTCCCTTTCTCTACCCTACAGGTGTCTTTTGAGAGCACTCCCTTGAAACATTATGTGCACAAGCAGCCCTTGGTTCAGACTCTGCTTCTAGGAAGCCAAAGGCAATGGATGGTCTCCTGATCCCAAAGTGAGGAGCCTATGCCATGCCTTGGGGTATGAGTGAAGACTTTGCTCTTTTTGTTTTGGCAAGCAAATTCCCTTGATGTATACAAAAGCCGCAGAGCCAGCTGCCAAAACACTGGCAACTGTTGTCCCTCAAAGAGAGATTTGCTGGTGTTTGGCACTCACCTGACTGCCATGCACTTGCTTCGAGGCTGAATCTGTGGACAAATGCCACTTGACTATGACAACACAAATGTGCAAAATACACTGCAAAATAAGGCACCAACACACACAATCATGAGGATTTCACAAAAGACAACTTTATGCAAAATTTTTAACCTTTTGAATGCCACTGGCTCTTTTCATAACATCTTATTCTTTAACCAAGTCAAAAGCTGGTCTGTGTAAAGGTCTCCTTGGAAAGCACCCTAATGCCTTACTTCTCAAAGTGTGGTCCGTGGACCAGCAGCAGCAGCAGCAGCAGCATCATATGGAGGCTTGTTAGAGATACAGAATCTTGGACCCCACCTCGTATCCCTGAATCAGCATCTGCATTTTAAACATGACTCTCCAGGAGATTATTACGCATGTAAAAGTTTGAGAACATTTGCTCAAAGATATCCTATTGCTGAGTTTTGCAGGGTTTATAACTGTACAAAAACTTGAAGGGACAGTCTGAATCCACAAAAACTATAGCTCAAGATGGAATAATTACTCACTTATCTAGAGGTCATTTATCCTCTAACTTGAACCACTGAGAAAAGAACCTAGAACTGGGGGTATACAAATCTCTGAGAAGCCAAAATAGATGTCATAAAGTTCCTAAACCCAAATTCACTTGCCTTACGGGAAATCTCAGGCCCTTTCTTAGTTGACAATTCATTTTAGCTGTGTATTCTAGTTTGATATGATTAGTTGTTTGGGTTTCAAGTCCTCTGGAAATTTGAAAGAGCAATTAAAAGGGGGAAAGTGATTTCCTGGAGCAGTGGTTTTCAAACTGTAATTCTGGGACCAGTAGCATCAGCATGCCCTGGGAACTTGTTAGAAATGCAAAACTCCTGTCCAGCCCTGACCTACCGGATTAGAAATCCCAGGGGTGGGATCTAGCCTTCTATAGTTCAACAAACACTCCAGGTGATTCTGATGCACACTTAAAACTTGCTTTCACTGTCCTGGTGGAAGCAAAGAGTGAAAATGATGCCAAAAATTAAAAAAAAAAAAAAGACAGGAGAAAATAAATAAACATAGGTACTGAATAGGCAGAGAGAGGTCTTAGAATTATTTAGGTTTGATTAGAAGAGTGAGAGGGGTAGATTTCAGTAAGGGAGACCAGCATTAGTGAAGACACAGAGTCATGAAACACTTAGTTACATGACTGGGGCATAGATTTTAAAGTATGGTGAGAAGGTGCTAGAAAGATAGTGAGGGGATCATTACAGGCTATATAGGAAGTTTGGCTTTTTTACTTTAAAATAATGTGTAGCCACTGAATCTCTAGGTGGTAGAGTAAAATGGTTAAAAGAGGAAAAAGCTTCGTAGTTTAAATGGAGAGAATTCTATTATCTAAAGATTTAATTTATCCAATGATGCTGAATAAATGAGACACTATTATATTCAGTTAAATCAATAACCCTGTGAATAACCCTTCAGGGTGTGAATAACCCTGAAGTCCTAGACACAAATTTCTACTGTAATAGGATCTATTAGGACGGGTTCTGGGGTATCTGGGACTTTCTATTGAGACAGAAATCTTTGCAGAAAATGAAAATGGTCATATTAACATTTCAGGGTACTTTTCAGTCTTACATAAAGGTAGCTCTCTTCAAAAAAAACCTCTTCACTTTTGTTCTAACAGTATTTCCCCAATGTGCAATTTAGTTTCCCACTTTCCCTTCATATCTTTTTGCTTTTACTATTACTATTATTATTATTTTGCTTTTATTATTATTATTCATAATAATAAATACGAAACAATAAAATGAAATGACAATGTTAATATTTGTACACACTGCACTGGAATTCAGCCTATGTGATACACACTTACAGGTGTTGATTTTCTTTCACTTTCTTAAATTTTTCTCATTTATTTTTAATGAGTTGTGTAGACTGACACAAAATTGAACACCATGTTGCCCTTTGTAATAAGGAGCTTGGCAGAAATACTAAAACCAGATGTCCAAATGTCCTTTAGAATGGAGAAATACAATGTATACAATGTATCCATTAACATATGTAATTCTATGAGCATAGTCAGTAGCGACACTGCTTGGTACTTTATGTTTATATTATCAAGCAGTTAAAAAAAACTAGATGATGTCTTAGTGGCTTTAAGAAGTTAAGGTATCCCCTTTAAACCACAGTGTCAAAGGGAGTAACATTATTTTAAGATAGTCTTGTTATTTCGAGGTAGACTGCTACCAGGTTAAACGAGAGTCTACACTGCCATGGGTGGGAGAGACTGCACTTATACACCTATTGGGGTTTTTGTCTAGTATCTTGACATTGCTGACCTAATAGAGAGAGAGATTCCAGCTCTAATGACTAGCACAGTGTCAAATGTGTTTTAGTTCTCACTGGTACAGGTCTTTTTGCAACAGAAAAGAAAGGCACGGATTGCATTTGATGGCCTTTGTTAAAACTTCAAAAAGTATTCTTTAAAAATTCACAAAACGTTCTCTGCAGTATTACTAGAAATGTGGTCTTTCGCTTATTGCAAAATAGGACACTCACTTATATAACTGAAACAAATGAGAGACATATTACTGGAATTTTTTGTTTAGTGGTCATACATAACCATTCAGGTATAAGCTAAATTGTACCTTTTAAATGAGGTTACATAGAGACGTAATGGATGTTTCTTTCATAATATAAAAAATAACATTTTATGAGTTATATTGGGGCAGAATATCTTTGTTGGGACACAGACACACAGACACACACACACACACACACACACACACTAGATTTTCATCTTATAGGTTGACATGGTGTTAAAATGGTGTTAAAATTCCCATAAATCTTCACTCACATGTGTTTATGCCTGTGAATAATTAACTCTCAGGCATAAACACATACACACATGCCCAGATCTATTTCATATCTTAAAGTGCTATATTTTAAAAACAAGGAGGAAAAAAAGGAATAGTCATTTTATAATCTTTATTATTTCTATACCTCTCCAAAATGAAAAGATAATAGTTGTTAACTTTATTGAATTTGATTTAAAGTAATAGGCATGTAAATTCAAAATGTTAAAGTTTTGCTAAGACACCTATAGTGGTTAAGAGAAAAGTTCTGTAACCAGAATGCTGGGGTTCAAACCACAACTCGGTGAGAGCTTGGAAAACTTACTTAAACACTTTGTGTCTCATTGCCTCATCGGTAGGGGGTTGGTCTATGGATTTAGTTAATTTATATGTGTGCAGTAATTAGAACAGTCCTTGGCACATATTAAATGATGTGTTAAGTGGATGTTGTTATTTTTGCTATTATTATTTGTAAAATAGCTCAGTGACTAATAAGACAATTGAATATATTTTGACAAACCAGTTCTCTAAATATATACATTTATTTTCTTTACCCTTTTTATTCTGTATCAGTTGGGATGTAAAGATATAGACTCTGAAATAAAATTTATGATTGTATTTACAGTTCCTAACTTCCAAAAACATTTAAAAGAATTTTTTTTCTGCAACTGTAAAATCTAAGTCCTCCCTTGCGATTAAATCCCTTTCGGACTGAGAAGAATCTCGCACTTTGACACAATTTGCTGTTCAAACTTGACACAGCTTCCACTGTCATTTTCTTTAGCTGGGGAACTGTGGGCTCTGAAGAAAGAGGACATTCCACGTGTCAGATTCTTAAATGAATATATGTCTCCTCTGAGTCCAGTATTGTGAAAATGAGGCCTGTAATTATTACGCTTGAAAAAGTATGAACAGAATATTTTGAACATAAGTTGCGTCTACTCAATACATGCTGTCTCTGTGTAAGATATTTTCCTGTACTCTCTTTGGCCTGATGTTCAAATAAGGAGATCTGAGCTGATTCATACGTCAAAAACATCCATTTAAAAAATTTCACTATGTATTCCTATCCTTAAAAATTTGGAGACCACAAGGCTTTCTCTTTAAATTTTTATTCACTTTTTATATATTACCCATTGACAAGCACACAAAAAAATGTCTCCTTGTACAGGAGAACATAAAAACCACTCTTTTGTATCCTGTCATAGGTGAAATATGAAATATGTCCATGCGTACAGTCCATGATATGATTGCAGAAACAGCCACTTTCTAAAGCATTCATTCTGAGTATCAACATTTATCCACTTGCTTTGGAGAAGACATTGTTTCGATGTGATACACTAAGAAAAAATAAAGAGGCAGCAAAATGTTTTTTTTTCCTTCAAAGTCACAGAAAGAATTATGTGGAGAGAAGGGGAGGGGAAAGGAGTCCCCAGGGCTTCCCTTTGTTAAGCCACTTCCTTTGTTCATCTACTTTGTCAGTTTTTAATAGGAGTATTGTTTCTGTCTGTACATGTGGAACAAAACATCAGGCAAAAAAATAAAAAGCAGACTTTGAACACTGAAAAAAAATCACTTAAAAATTAATCCCACTTAGAGATATGAAGCTATAATCTTATGAATCTGTATACAGCTCCAGGGTCAAAACATTGAATGAATGGTCAAGGGTTGTACCATTAACTTTGCTGCGCTCCTCCCTGCTGCCACGAATATATAAGAAAATGTATGAACAGCACAAAACAGAGGGCTACTCAAAGTCTTAAGTATCGCTTGAGTAGACAAGGCTTTATAATCTACTCCTACAGGGTGGAATTCTAAAAATTAATGTTCTATGGCTCTGATTTTACTAACTTAAATGAAAGAATTTTACAATGAGCATCCATTTTGTTCCAGAAAAATGAACATTTTAATGTAATCCTCAAGATTTTATGAATTATAGGAAGAAAATTCTCAGCCAGGAGAACGTGACACAATGAGAATGCTGCCTTGGGAAGCAACAATAATATCTAATAAAAAGCATAATAAAAACATGCCATGGAATATTAATTATTACCTTAGGAAAATTTAAGCATCCGCAGGCCATTTTATCAGGCATGTATTTTATTTGTGGGCTCTTTTCTCCGTGACAGTCTACCTGAATTAGTTCAATGCCTCTTTCATGAACGTAGCTCATGGTTCAGAAGTTCATGGCCATTTGGCCCAATAGTGTGCATTTGCTTGGTTATAGATTCCCAGTATAATAATAGTTAACATTTATTATAAACTGCTTTCCAAGCAGTGGACTAAGTTTATGGGAATTATTCAATTATATGCTTATTATTAAAATTTCTTTCAGAATTCCAGTTTTAGGAGAAAACTGAGTATTACAGAGGACAAGAAGCTTGTCTAAAGTTCCTCACTTAGGAAATAACAGAATGTTTTGAAACCAAGTGGACTGTCTCCAAAACCCATAGCCTTTAACCACTTGGCTATGTTGCTTCACATTCATTACTCTAAATCAATTAACATAGTTATTAAGTCAATCTAGTTTATTTACAACAATTGGGGATTACTCCTAAAGGTAGCTAATCTTAATATCGTTTGTCCCGTTCAGTACCTAATAAATGCTATGTTCTCAGATGGTGGTATGCGGTTTAAGGCTTATACTTTAAAATTGGCATTCACTGACCTCCTAGTAGGTCAGTGACTGACCAGATTGTCTATAAACTTTTTCTATATCAAACTAACTCAATCTTAGTGTCATAAAACAACAATCATTTATTATCATTATGTCTCTTGATTCTGGGGGTTGACTAGGCTCAGCAGAGAGGTTCTTATTTGCAGCTTCTTGTGCAGATGCAGATGCAACCTGATGTGACTGGGCAATCAGGCTGAGGACATGGCTTGGAGTCATCTCCATAACTTCCTCATTCACTTTCCTGGTGCCTGGGCTAGAAAGAATTGAACAACTGTGGGCTGTATTTGGAGAGTCTCCATCTCTTTCTATCTCAGTGTGGTCTGTCTAGCATGACAGCTTGAAGTAGCCAGACCTGTTAGATGTCACTCAAGGCTTCAAAGGTATGTGACCTGAAAGAGACTTAAGTCATGCAGGGTCACTTCTATCATGTTCTATTCATTAAAAAGCAGTCACTGAGGTCAGGTCATCTTTGATAGAGGGAGATTAGTCTCCATTTCATGACAGGAAGAGTGACAAAGAATTTGCGGACATGTTTTAAAGCCTCCACGGTCATAATCATAAATACTTTGCATTATATTACCTTATTTAATGATCAAGCTATCAATGCAAAGTGGATATTATCTTCATAGTACAGTGGAAGAATCAAATACTCATGTAAGAAGTGACAGAACACAGATTCAAACTCTCACTCACCTAAATCCACAACACGATTCTATTCTCTCATCTACTGCATTCTAGTACCTTAGTTCAAAAGGTATGAGGTTTCTAGCAGAATTAAAGCAGAAAATGTAGGGACGAAAGGCATGATCATTTCAGGAGAGGAGAGTAATTCAATAGTGCCAATTATTCATTTACTCAACAAATATGTATTAAATGCCTTACTGTGTGCCAGATACTAGGGATACGAGAATATACGAGTAGGATCCAAGCAGAATAAGGATATAAACTTCTGGTTACATGTATCACTATTAGGATATTTCCCATAGTCCCTACTCTCATGGATGTTGGTGTCTAGAGGAACTGGCATTTAGCAAAAAACCAAGACATAATAATAGTTTACAAGTTGTGATAAGTACTCAGAAGGAATTAAAGGGTATGATGAAATTTATTAGGATATTTCCCTTTTCAGGTGGTTCCCTGGAATTAACAATCATGCTACCTTCACATGAATATAATATAGCTCAGGCCAGGCCAAAAAAGTTCTCTGTTGTACTAACAGTAGTAATAGTTCCAAGAATTGTGCCCATTAGAATGCTTCCTGAAATTCATACATACACAGAGGAAAAAGAAGTTTTCTTTCTGCTAGGGTTACCATGCTAGGAGAATATGTATATGGGGCAGTAGGTGGCCATATTGAGAAAGCATATCTGAACAAAGATAAAGTGATCCTGACACATGGAAAGGGAGAGAAGCCTTGTGGGGGAGAAGAGAGAAGACAGGAGAGGGAAATAAAGAGAGAACTGATAACACCCGCTGAGCTTAGTTTGAGTTATGAGGTGACTTTGCATTCTCCAGAGCACTCTGTATTATTCTCATGAGCTTGTGCTCTCACCACCTGTTATCCTTTCTGCAAAACCCTCTCAAGCACGAGAATGGGACCACTTATATGTTTCCCCTGATATAGCATCTGGGATAAACTTGGTGCTCAATGAGTACTTATCCAATGAATAAATGAATGAAGAAAGAAAAAAAGAAAAATGTCCACATGGAGGAAATTTGCTTTCTTCTATCTAACTATAAGGCAAGAATGTCTAGTTAAGCTGAAAGTCAAAATATTTTAGTGTTTTCATATTTTTTAAAAAAATAATATGAAGATTCCTCAAAAAATTCAAAATAGAACTGTCACATTGACCCATCAATCTTACTTTTAGTCCATAGTCAAAGGAAATGAAAACAGGATATCAAAGAGCTCTTTGAACTCCCAAGTTCATTGCAGCGTTATTCACAATAGCCAAGACATAGAAATAATCTAAGTGTCCATGAATACATGAATGAATAAAGATGTGGTATGTATAATCATGGAATATTATTCAACAATGAGAAAGAAGAAAATCCTGCCATTTGTGACAACATGGATAAACCTTAAGGACATTATGCTAAGTGAAATAAGCCGGACAGAGAAAGACAGATACTGCATGGTATTATTTATGTGTGTAATCCAAAAAAATCCCCCCCAAAATCAAACTTATAGAAACAGACAGTAGAAAAGTGGTTGCAAAGTTTGATGTATAAGGAGAGGTTGGTAAAAGGATACAAGCTTTCATCTATAAAATAAATAAGTTCTGAGGATCTAATGTAAAACATGGTGACAATAGTTGATAACATTGCATTGTGTAATTGAAATTTGGATAACAAATGAATTAACAAAATAAATCAAAAGCAAACTCATAGATACAAACAATAGAATGGTGGTTACCGGAGGGGAAGGGGGTGAGGGGAGGGCAAAATGGGTAAAGGGAGTCATATATAAGGCAACAGATAGAAACTAAACTTTTGGTGGTGAGCATATAATAGAGTATATGGATGTTGAATTACAATGTTGTACACTAGAAATTTATATGATGTTATTAACCAATGTTATTTCAATAAAAATAAATTAATTTTTAAAAAATTACTAAGAGGATAGAACTTAAATATTCTCATTCCACTGCTCCAAAAAGTAAATATGTGAGGTAATGGATGGGTTAATTAACTAGATGGGGGACTCCTTTTACAATGTACATGTATATCAAATCACCAAATATTTAAACATTTTATAATTTGTCAGTTATACCTCAATAAAACTGAAAAGAAACATCAATTAAAAAACCATTAGTACCAATTCAAATACTACATTATCAACAGTCATCGATTAATAGAATAAAACATATAGTCATAGAAGAAGCTGTAATTTCTCTTCTACATGGACATGAATACAATTTAGATAATAAAACTAAACATCCCAAGCCCTTAAAATACATATGAGTTTCAGAATGAACTTAATTTAAGGAAACTCAGTACTGACAGGTAGAGTAAAAAAGTCATGAGAGAATTAAGAGGTAGTTAAAATATTCATAATTCCTAGCTTTCAACCATTATGGGCTTCAAGCCTGTAAAAATAATAAAACTTCCTTCAGAATCAAATAACAACTGGAGTTAGTATAATCAGAGAAGAATCAGGAAGCTAGGGCCTCAGGACCAAAACATAACCAGATTGGATGTGTCTTCATGAAACCTCAGAGGTATAATTTAAAAATTACTGGGTTAATTTGCTTTTCTATAGCAAATGGTCCCTGAAAATGATGGTGCAATTTATTACCCAGGCATGAGGATGAAAAGTTCCTGGTGGGTAGCCAGGCCTTGTCTGGTCTCATAAATTCTGGCATTGTGAGATTTCCTTCTTCCCTGGCAAGTTTACAGACACAGTAGATCTCCATGTTATCACCTTTCATTTCCAGTTCTGGCAATCCAAGCTTTTTTATTAAAAGGAAATCAAAACAAACATAAAAGCCAATAAACATTCTGTAATAAAAACTCATAAAGAATTCAGACATAGAGGATGTTATCTTCTGTCGTAGAATATATATATTGCTACCCAATATATTCTAAAGTCTTTCTTCTTTTCCACCCAAATCAGAAGATTACCACCCTCATGATCCTACCCATCCAAACTTCTCCTAAAATAGCCTTCATTCATCCACACTAAAGAACAAAGGATACTGAATAACTAAAGGCATTTCTCTTCAAAAAGGTGTTGCTTAGAGCAAAGCTTCAAGATAGGGCAATGAGTTCTGATGGTGAAATCTCCAGCGCCAGTGAAGAGATAGATGGTACATTTTGGTCTCCAGTGGGTTTTTCCAGAGACCTCTCTGGCCTCGAGGAAGAATAGATTCTGCAAATAGGTCCAGATAAGAGTCTCACTAGATATTCATAAAATATTTATCTCTCTTCATTGATTCACTCATCCTTTTATATAATTATTTTTTATTTATTCAGTTAACACCGGGGATTCATTCTTGATTCAATCTTTTCCTGGTCGAATAAATTTGTAATTACTTAACCACTGTATGCCTCAGTTTTCTCTTCTGTAAAGTGGGGATAATAATTGTATTTACTTTGCAGGGTTATAGTGAGGCTGAATTAAGTTAATATACATAAAGCTCTCAGACTTGTGCCTGATATCTGGTTATGAATTCATACTAATTATTAACTACAGGCATAGCTAGTTTTTTTGTGCTTCATTTTATTGAGGTTCACAGACGTTGAGTTTTTTATAAATTCACAGCAAGACACTCCACCAGCAGAAAGATTAGAACTCGCTTTATTGTGGTGGTCTGGAACTGAACTTGCGATCTCTCCGAGGTATGCCTGTACTTTGTGACTCTGCTAAGCACTAGGTAAACAACAAAAGAAAAAACTTTACTGTTCTCAAATAAATTCTAGTCTAGTCAGGATAGAGTTACGCTGACAATGACAAAAAGTGCTTTAATATGTTAAGGTTAAGATTGGAAGCAAGGAAACCACCAAGGCATTGATTGCAAGAGTCAAAGAGAAATGCTGCAGGTCTGAATTAAGGCAATGGATAAGAAAGTGAGGGCTTAGTGAAGTAGAGAAGAGGGTGAATGCATAAGCCTTTCAAGAAGTAGAGTAATGAGACTAGGAAATCAATTGGATGTAGGAAGTGAAAGAGGTAAATGCCTGGAGGGTGGCTTTATGCTACTGCCTCGGACAACTGAGTAGATGGTGATTGTTCCCCAAGGATGCAAATAAAGGAGGAAGACAGGAGAGAGGTTCAATTGTGGACACTTTGTGTCTGAGGTAGAGATGTTACTAAGGAATTGGATATGTGGGTCTGGAAAGGTTAAGGTTAAAGATTGAGATTGAGAATTGACTGATAGGCAGGAAAGGAATCCATTGAACCAGGTGAAGTGATCTAAGGACATATCCCTCCTTTACTAGGCAGACTACTGTGTCATTTTAATTAATACTCATAATAACTCTGTACTTCAGCCATGTGTAACTGAGACCTAAAAACAAACAAACAAACAAACAAACAAACAAACAAACAAACTGGCTTAAAGGAAACACACATTTATTTTTCTCTCATGTAAGATTCTGAGCTGGAGTAGAGGCTCTGCTGTAGGTATGGTACTCTGTAATATGAGGAACCCAGGCTCTTCCTCTTTTATTGTTCTTACACACCCAGACTCATTGCCATTTCTATATCTGGCCAGCAGAAAGGGGAGAAGGAGGACAGAAGAACACATCTATTCCCTTAAAAGAATGACCTGAAGTTGAAAATATCACTTCCACTTACTGCCCATTGTTAAGAATTTAATCTTTGTCATGGAAGGCTAGTCTTTATTCTGAGTGGTCTTCGTAGTGCTATCTGTAAAAGGAACATCGTGAGTGACATGCCTTTTCATCAGTAGGAAACATTATGCAGGATGTACTATACAGCTATAAAAAGAATAAGGAATAGTACTATAAACTCCTATGGCAGAATCTTTGGGATGAGTGGGAAAAAGCACAGTAGAGAAGAATATGCTACTGTTTATCTAAGAAGAGAAAGGCATATACATTTGCTGTTATGAAAATATTAAAAAAATGACTGTGCAGTTTTAAAAATTAGTATCTTGTAGAAGGAGGAAAGGAATAGGGTAGAAGAGACCACGATAGAAGCTGATTTGTCTGAATACATTGTTGTGCCAATTTCGAATGTTGTAAATACTTTACATAATTACAAAAAAATTACAATTAAAAAAAACAATTTCTAAAAATCAAAAGCAAAACGAAACAAATAAACAAATAAATCTAATGATAATTTCATCCCTAGTGGGTTATACTTTATGGGAAAAAAATTATAATAAAAAATTATTTTCTGTAATCATATACTGATGGTGGTATTGATATTTTTATGCTGAGTCTGTTTGAAGACAGTGGAATAAAGCAATGAATAATTTTGCTGAATATCTTTGAGAAACAGAATTTTCAGATAGAAAGAAAGGGCATAAGGATGTAAATATCAATTAAGTTAAAACCAAAAAGTCTGTAGTCCTGAATTTGAATTAGAAGTTTCATTATGAATTTATGACGTATTTTCTCTTAAAATATAAATGCGTGCACACACACATGCACACAAATATGTTTTAGATCTCTCCACTGGAAAGGTCTAGATACAATAACAAGCTCAGTAACATAAGCAATCACCTCTTATGCCAGAGATTTATCTCTAAATGCCATCTCTCCAGCAAAGGCACCAGGAAGATGCTGGTTCTGGGCCAAGGGCAGGAAATGTCTATGATGTGCCTGGAACAAGGAAGCTATCAAAGCTACTTAGGGAATACAAAAGGTCATAGGAACAAACTTTGAGTCATTGATCAAAAATGGGAAATTTAGACCATTAATACAGCTAGTAACTATAGTGGATTGAAACTCATCAGTTATTTCAAAATCCAAAACCAAATAACAGAATAAAACATCTCTTTGGTCACCTTTGAAGGTTAGGGAATAAATTATTGTTTTGAAAACAAGTTAATATGAACTATATTTCAGGTCACTGAACGATCGATTAAAGGAAGTTTCTCTTTTTAGATGCATTCTTGCTAACATTTTCTAGTTAACGAAGAAGAAACAATAGAATACTGCCCTTTTGCAATTCCAAAAAATCATATACATATTCATCTAGGCAATGAGCATCAATACCTGCTAAACATAAAAAAAAACCAAAAAACTTCCTAATTGAAGTACACACCACCACTGTGAATGACTCTTTTCAAATACTCTAATCTATTTTTATTTAGCCTTTAGATCTAACTACCAATTCATAGGAAATACAGCAAAGGAAAATGATAAACAACATCTGGGTGATACAGATCATCAAAATCAAGACTATGGGAAACCAAACAGGACAGAATACCTGGTTTATTCAATATATATTTCAGGGACAAAAAATTTCAATGAGTGGATTATATCAGCCAAATACAATATATAAATCTTGTCTGGATCTTGATTTAAACAAAGGAAGTTAGGAAGCACTGGGGGAAAGTCAAACTCTGGTGGAATATTGGAAGATGTGAACTATTATTTCTTTTTAATTGTGATGCATTAGAGAAAAGTCTTTATTTTTAGACATATGTAATGACATATTTATGAATAAAATCACATAATGGATGATGTTTCTGGGATTGGCTTCAAAATAATATGGTGGAATCAGGATGAGGAATTCAGATGAAACGAGATTTGTCATGAGTTGATAATTGCTAAAACTATGATAGGTACATAGGGGTCATTATACTAACTCCTATTTTTCAGTGTATGTTTTAATTTTTTCAATATTAAAAAATGTAATCAATTTCTGTGGAGGATAGAATAGATGTTGACAAGAAACAAGCAATTTCTACCGCAGTATATATAATAATACATATCAATTTTATAGATGAAGAAAATGTGCAGCTTAGAAAAGAGGAATAGGTGGCATCCTAAGTTGGCAGACTTAGGTAAAGAGGATAAAAGGTGTCAGAGAAGGAGATGAGGGGCCAGTAGGAGGTCAGGAGAGCATGGTGCCACAGACGCTGTTAGAGTGAGTTTGGAAAGGAAGAATCGCTGGGCTCATAAAAATTCACTGATTTTTTAAAAAAAGAAAATTCATTAATCAAGCATTTATTAAGAACCTGCTGTTAAAGCTCACTGACTAAAGCCCCTCAGGAACACGCCTCAGTCAAACAAGGTGAGATTTATTTAGCTTGCTGCATCAAAGAGAATACACCTGAGGAGCTGTGGGGTGTTTCAGTGAGAGGGACCTAAAAGGGGATTCTTATGGAATTCAGGTTCATGTTGGGTGATTCTAAGGTGGACGTAAGGAAACAGGAGCCAGTTCTGGGTGGATGTTGTCCAAGCTGGGGTATTGGAATAATTTTTCTCTACGAGGAGGGCAGGTTAAAGAAGAGCTAGTCAGAAGGGGTCCATGGTTAATTATTTGTTGTGGGTGCCAAGTGGCCTTCCCTCTGTCCTGTTTATATGCTGTGAGCATGGTTTACGTTCAGTGAGGAACATCGTGGCCTAGTTATCAGGAGGGCAATTTTTCACTTAGTACTTCTATGTCGAGCTTTATACAGGGATTACAAACCTGGGTAGCAAGGCTCTATCTAGCCCCTGAGGGTGTCAAAGTCTGCTTGTAGATTCAAGGCCAATCAGATGGGAAGTAGGGAGAATGGCTTAGCATCTCACACGTTGAGCAAACTTTATTTTTAATTTTGCTCTTTAAAGAAGAGCACACATATGCATCAAAAATGATAAAGGAGAAATAATAGAGAAAAAAATTTTTCCAAATGGTGTGAACAAGCATAAATCTCACAGCTGTAAAGTGGATCGAAGATAACATAATCAATTACCTAGAAAAGTCCCATGTAGAGAGAATAGATAACCCATTAAATAAAAAATTAAAAAGAGTCTCATTAATGGTTACGGCGATCTTCTAGATTGTTTTTAGAAACTATTAAAAGGGATCCAAGGTGCATTTCTTTAAATCTCTTCACACCATTAACTTTACATAAGGAGTAGCAACATCAAGAAATAAATGAAACAACTGGCACTGAGGGCAGGATTATTCAAGAAAATCACCACTTAAATGCAAAAACCTTAGATGCTTTTGCATTTCTGTTTCACTATTGGCCATATCAAACAATTTTGGCTGAAAGAATGAAGAATAAAGTAATTAATTTCCCTTGATATTGTAGGTAAGTAGGTACAGCTGCTGGATGGTTTTATCTTTAATAAGTAGAAACATTTTTCAAATCACTTTTTGTTCTCCTACTTCTTGGTATTTGGAAGACTGATATTGTAATGGAATTTTTGTGCATGGATATGAAACTGATTCTAAAAGCCCTAAGCTCAGAAAAGAGAACCCTTCTCTTCCACTTGTTTCAGTGTGAAAACCCTGAAGGAGACTCCGCAGCAAGTGGAGGTGGGGCATCGGGTGAAAGAAGCAAGGTTCTTTCTGAAGAGAAAGAAATTGCTCAGGAGTCCCTGACATGTGAGCCCTGGAGGCAGAGGCAGGAGAGAAAAGTGGAGAAACAAGAGGAGAAAGAAAAAGGAGAGATACTGGATGTAAAGGGGCAGGAGCGAAATGGACAGAAGAGCAAAAAGCCAGAGGGATAGAGATAGGAAAAATGAACTAACATTGATGGAGTACCTTTTACGTGCCGGCCACTGCTATGCACTTCTGATCTGCTAATCCTTTCATTCTCTCAAAACCCCCTAAGTCAAATGTTACCGCTAATAATTCAGAGGAAATAGAGACAAAGACTAATTAACTTGCTCATCTAGTACCTGGCTAAGGCTTTAGGAGTCAGTCTAGAGCCTGTGTTGTCTAAGGGGTGGGAGTCATGTTTAATTACTTCTCATTAACCACCCAGAATTGCAAACTCATATTCCTAAAAGATAGGTGACATGAAGGTGTGATTTGGGTTTGAGGTTTAGAACTATGGCCAAATGGAGAATGTTTGCCCCAACTAAGGGCATTCCATTAAAAAAAAAATTAAATATGGTGTCGGCTTTGCAAAAGCTTCCTGAGTGCCTGCTAGCAGAACTTTGGTTTAAATACCTGTGGCTAATACTGCTAATCCTCTGTCTACTTCCTGTCATTCATCCTGTGCAATATCTCCCTCCTGACTGATCTTCCCAGCCCTATTTTCCTCTTCATCCACCTCTCCTGCTTCTTATCCCCAAAGGTTCATTCTCAATTAGGAAAATGCCTTTATTTCTTTTAATCCATCAGAATGCCTGGGTCAGATAAAATTTTGCTTTCTTTTTTTAGCTTTACCAACACAAACAGGAGATTTAAACTTATTGCCAAGAAAGACCAATTCATTTAGCATTTGAGTGATAGAAGAAATCTTAGGAATGTTCAAATCTACTACTGTGATTTTACCTTGAAAAAGAATTAAGAACCAGAGGTTACATGGCTTCCCCAAGTTTATATGTTTCCCAAGGTCACTTGGCTTTTTACTGTCATAGCCAAATGTTAAAACTAAGTGTCCTTATTCTTTCCTGCAGAACGGTTTCTTCTATCCTTTAGTCAGGAAACTAAAACAAAGTCCCTGCTTATTTATTCATAACAATTAGGAAATGGAATTCAGGTAGCAAATACATACGGGGAAGGGACAATATGTCATGTTTATATAGAGCTTCACACTTTAAAATCATCTCATTTGACTCATCATGACAAGCTTAAGAGATGGAAAGAAAAGATATTATTTCTACTTTATAGATGAATGAACTGAGACTGAGAAGAGTGTAAGTTATTTTCCTAAAATTACATCCTAGAAAGTTAAGAAATCCAGTCTCTGATCCTTAATTTAATGCCCTTTCTACCATGCCATTCTGTTTCTCTTTTCGTAAAGAAATCAGTACTTATGGAAGTTAATGATATTACATTTGTTTCTTTTACTTCTAATTTGCTATTTTCTAATTTGTTTTAAGAGTATAAAATCTACTCAGTTTATTTAGTGCAGTGTTCACTATCTCTGTCATGGATCCCTGGCACCAGGTTAGCCAGAGGAAGAGAGACAACATGGAAAAGAGCCTATTTGTATCAGATGAGGCTATCCTAGACCAGCCTTCAGCCAGCGACCCCCAAATATGTGAGAGAGCCCAGCCATGATCATCAGAGCTGCCTCTTTGACCTATGACTACCTACAGAAGCATGAGTGAGCCCAGCCAAGGCTACAAGTATGTATACACAGCTGACCTGAAGACATGTGAGTGATAATAAGTGTTTATCACTTTAAGATACTGAATTTTGGGATGAGTTGTTATGCAACAGTAGCTAACCAACACATCCCTTATTTTAGGGACTGGAGCTACAGGTTTGACATAGACAAACCACCATAGTTTCCACCAACTTCTGAATTGGTTATAGAAATTAATAAACTTGGAATCTGGCTTCCAAACAAAACTCTAAACCGTTTCATTTTTTTTAAGTTTCAGGACTACTTGCTTGCCTAACTAACAGATGGTATACCTCTGTGTAAAGTGATAATATGGAGAAATGTTGGCTGCTAGGACAAGGTGTGTCCATTGACTAAATATCATGAAACATAAAATTTACCTGGCTCTACATATTTTGATGAATAGCAATATGTTGTTTTAAAAAAAAACACCTGGTAATTTCACAAAAACGATTCTTAATTTCTTCCTGGATCATGTGTTTCAAATCTCTTTATAAGAAATTCAAAAGTTCTGAAGGAATGGGCCAAGAACATAGAGTGGCAAATATGTTGTTTTCCTAAAACATACATTCACTATGGGCCCAATATTGCCCTTAAAGTGGGGAAAATTGGTTCTTGGGGGATGCGAAAAAAATCTTAGATGTCACAATGGCTTGTGGCCCTCCGAAGAGCTGTGGTAAATAAACAGATATACAGTATTTCTGTGGTATTAGAATTTCATGTGAGGAAGGGAGGTGAGATTAGTGTAAAAAGTCTAAAAATTCTCCTTAGAATAGGCAGTAATGAAAAAAAAACATTGATAAATACTGTTCTAAGCAGAGGTCAGTAACAGATTGTCATGGCCAATAATTTTTTTTTTTATATCCTCTCACATTGTTTGTTTTTCTCTTAATTTATATCTTTTAATGCTTTTGGTTTTTATTTTCCATTTCACTCAAAATAAAATTCATCTCTTCTCATTTCTGGAGTATCTTCCTGAGTAGAATCATTACTCATATTTTCACCATCATCAGTTATTTACTTTTTCTAAGGTGCCACTAGCAAACTCTCTGGAAAATATATTCCATCTGCCACATCCTGTTACCATGGAGTCCCCAAAGATACAAGTCTCTTACACCTCGCTAATTTAGCAGCAGGTGTTAGAGAAAACAGCTGATTGGTGTACCTAGACAAGGAAGTAAGAGAGTATTGTCATACTGTGGTCGACTGGAGAGGCAAGGTTTCCTACTAGAGTAAAACTCTGGCCTCTCTCCATTATCATCTTACTCATTCCTCCTCTGGAGCAAAGTAAAGACTCAACTAAAAGGTGAGTTCAGAAGAAGATGAGCATGCTTGGCTCAAGTCCAGCCCTGCCAGCAAACAACATTCATTCTCATTTCTTCATAATGTAAGTTTTTCAGGATAATGCCCGTATGGAGAAAGCTGTTTCCCCAAGTACTTGTAACTCATATGTAAGTTCAAATCAAAGGAGCCGTATTGGATCGCAGATAGAATATACTTTCTTGAACTAACTTTTTTCAGTCATAATAGTTATATTTTGATATCTATCTGACTGAGGCCTGCATCTATCAGTGAGTTCCAAATCTGAGTAGGTAAAAAGATGAGAATTAGACATTTTAAATTCCCACATGAATTTTCCTTAGAAGAAGTTTTCCTAAAGCTGAGATAACTTGCTCAGGTCTAATCTCTATACACAGTCCTTCAGTTCAACCATAGAATGGCTGAATTCCATGATTTATACTACCTCTATGGCTGCCCTACATCCCATAAAAAGTTAAATACATGAATCCATGGACTTTATCAGGATTGCCACAAATGAGTCTGTCACAAGAATCATCTAGCTAAATACCTTTATAGTGTTCATGATTTGAGAGTCAAGGACTCTTAAAGAGAGAAATTCAGTATTATCTTCTTTTATCTGAAAAGCAATTCCTTCACATATTTGTTCAATGAATGTGCCTGTAGCACACATAACAAGCACTCTGCACTTGCTTGCTACTCAGCACTCTTGCAGCAAGGGATCCCCGTAAGGCACATTTCTAAATTATGAGACATAAATAGGCTTCTGCTGGGCAATTTCTGGAGAGACATTTTCTTTCATGGAAAAAAGTATAAAACTGGCTGGTATTTCTTTTTCCTTTTTTTTCTGACTTAGTTGTAGACATGATACCTGGAAGCACAGCAGCCATCTTGCACCCATGAAGACAATAATAATAACAATAAAGATGAAATGTATTCAATCATGAGCTAAGTATTTTAAAGCAGGGAGAAAGAGCCTGAATTCTTACTGGCAGTTGAAACGATAGGACTCAAAACTACCAAGTGACTACCTCCAGATTCTTTTTTAACTCTGAGGGGTCTGGGAATAAATCTGTATTTATTAAGGCTCTGCTAGTCATGTCTTTGTCACTTGCAATCGAATGCTTTAACACTAAATGTGCAACAATGAATAAGACATACTTCCTACTCTAAAGCTGCTCATAGAATCACCTCAATATAGGCAAAAAGCATTATGATGCAGGTAAATACAGGACAAATAGAAATAGTAAACAGATCACTAATTTAGTCTAGGGTGGGCTTTGTGGAATAGTTGAATCCAAGATAAAACATGAAAATAAGAAGAGTTAGATAAGTTTAAGGGGGCTAGAGGCCCAACTAGAAACAGTAGCAAAAGGATAGTAGAGTTAGATGGAGGGAGGGGAGTAAGCCAAATGAGGATGGAGAGATAACTAAGGACAAATGTGAGTCAAATTAACCTACCTGTACACACACTTAAAACGTTGTCCTGCTTATTCTATACCAAGTGGCAGAAGAGTATTGGAAAGATCATCTGTTATACACAAGGGATTATATTCAATTATTATTTGTTTCCTACTGGTCTTTTTGTTAAGAAATGCATCTCCTTACACACACTGAATTTTTTTTTTTTTTTTTTTGGTGATGATTCAATATATAAATCTCATAAACTTTTCTCAAAACCCTGCTGGGATAATCCAGAAACCACGTCTGCGTTACATCTTCTTTCAAGGACTCTATCTCTTTATGCTTTCATGGTCCAGTTCTTCTTCTACTTTTAATGATGGCTGAGTGAATCAAGAAAGCTATGAAAGGTATGGTAACTAGACATCTTTGCCTGAAAGGAGAGAAGGAAGAAGCTCAGAGTGGCGTGCTGAACTGCGACAAGCAACCCCAAAAGAAGGGGTGTCTGGAACTATCTCCTTGGCTTGATAATTTTTTCAGGAGTCACCACTTCATTGACTACAAGCATTATCTTCTACCTGCCCATGATTGCTTAACCAACCTCCTCACAACTTAGTGACTTAAAATAATCACTATTTATTAAGCTCATAATGTGGAAGGTCAGTTCCTGGTTCAGGTTTGGCTTATCTTGGGACTGCTCATGCCTTTATGCTCAGCAATTGGTTTGAGACTGGCTGTGTTTTTGAAGAACATGGTTGTTAGGCTACTACGCTTAGGTATTTGTGCTGTGTGAGTCTGGGGCTGGGTCCTGGAACCCCTCACAAAAGATTTATGTGGAGGTCTCACGCTCGGGACCTCATTAACCCTTCATATCTACCTATTTACCTACCCTGTCAGTTATAGCTGGGCCAATGTGGCCTCTCTCCACATGGTGTCTCAGGTTCCAAAGGCAACAGATGAGTAAGCCCTAATGTGTAAACACTTTCCAAGTTAAATTTGCTACCTGTCCCAAGGTCATATTCAAGAGAATATCATTCCTCCTCTTAATGGGAGACATGACAAAGGCATGCTGCAAAGGGTAGGGATACCCGGAGGGGCGTAATTTGTGACCATTTTTGGCAGTCAGTTTACCACAGCTGCACTTAAAATCCACTGGGGATGATGTAGCACGCCATCCTAATTACATGTGCATTTCTGGGGTGGAACTTGGTATTGTTTATTTTTATTTATTTTTAATTTTTACCCTTTGCCAATGGTCCAAGGCTCTATCTCCAGCTCTGAGACGCCAGGTTATAAGAAGAGAGACTCCCTGAGAAACTTAAAGTTCGTAAATTTTTCAATAATTCGAGACTTTTTGATATGCAGCCACTATTTTGGTCCAGGTTACTTAGCAGGTCAGGTCAGTTAAAATAGTTGAAATTGGTTGGTTTTTGTAGATCAGGTTTCTTCAAACCTTAGTGTGCATCAGAATCACCTGGAAGGCTTGCTAAAACTCACTGCTGAACTCCACCCCAAGAGAATTGGAATGAATGGTTTGGGGTGGGGCTGAAGAATGATGCTGCAGCTTCTGATTGGAAATGACATTTTGAGAAACCATACATGTAGACACTGCCTCAATTAAATATATTGTATAACCGGCTTAGTTTCATTGCCCTGTAGAAGGGTTGTGGTTATCACTGTGAGTTGAAGTGACTTTTGCAGTAATTCTCAAAACATTTTACTCTAGGGTGTTTAGACACAGCCAGAAAGCAAGAAGGGTTCTCTACTGGGAAAAGAGACTGTTCCAATTCCCTGAGAGTTTTAAAGTACCTGTGCAGGACACTCACTTGGCTAACAATCCAGTTCTCTGTCTTCCCTCTCACTTTCTTTGTGATCAGAAAAGATAAGGATTTGGAGTAGCTGCAGAAAAGAAGCCTGAAATCTTCAGTACCCAACAATGAAAGTCTGAGAGTTTACAGTGAAGTCATTCATCCTGTTAACAATTATCAATCCAAACCCACAAAGATCTCAGAGGAGTCCCAGGGGAGTCTATGAACTTGACCCTCTATCAACAGGGAACTAGTAATAATAGAGAAATACCACTTACACTTTCCTAGATAAGAGCGAATGCTTTTTTAGTACAGTATTTGCAGTTCATGCCTTGATCATAAGACACAAAACACTCTGGTTTATCCTGATAATTCAGTGGAAAATGAAGGTGCTCTTATCAGCGGTGGCCAGAAAATTATTTCTATTCTTTAATATAATCACATACCTATTCATAAAATACACATGTCAACTGAGTATTCCCACCTAATTCTAGGTACTAGGAATTCAACAGTTTGTTAGATACGCAGCCTACTCTATATGGAAATCTTCCAAGAGGGGAAGAATGGTTTTATGTAACATGTGAGCCACTGCTTGAAATTCTGTTTTTCTGCTTCTAGGACATTAACTAGCTTTGCCTGAGCTCGACACCTCAACTCTAATCCCAGTCTAACCAACACTTAGGCTGGGCAACTAAGGTGGTATGGAACTACCCTTTCTGTCCCTCCACCCTGCAATCATATTTTCTCCTTGGGGTTCCTGCTTTTCCTTTTTCCACATGCCTCTGAATCTCCTGTGTTTGTTTCTCTCTGTGGTCAGTTGGAATACACTTTCTCCTTAACTTCTTTTGTGCGACTAAGGCCCTATAACAGAGATGTCTGGGCATCAAATTAGTATGGTTATTTCAGTTTTACCTTATAGCTCTTTTCTTCCATGTGCCTATAGGAATGCCCCAGGGACACCAGTTAAATTACACACTCATGTGATAACAATAGTTATTATTATTAGGGAGCACAATGAATTCTTACTAGTCACCATGCTTTGTGTTGAATTAATGAGTGTGAGTTAGTGATTATTATTCTCATTTTACAGATGAGGAAACTGAAACACAGAGAGACTTGGAGTTTTTCCAGATTTCCAGTTTACATGACCGCTAACCCTAGGCCCACTCCTTTTTCTATATAGGACCTGTTGAGTATAGGCTATGATCTCAGACTCTTCCTCAATAAATAACTCTTTCCTCTCAAGATTCACTGTGAGGGTCATGATGGAGTAGTAGCGTGGTTTTTAGAAAGTTGCCAACAAGCTCAGTTAGAGGAGGAAATAGTTCTTTAAAGTCAAAATAAATGGAAACCCAAGGAGATGGTGGCACAAGATGGGAGAACTCCACAGCATACTCCTGACATAAGATGCAGACTTCTGAAATCTCAGAGTCTACACAAGTCTAATAATCAGCTACTGCCCTGATCTCAGGGAGGGTTCCCCTGGAGTCAGAAGTCTACTTTGCTCTTCCAGTGTGCATTTTTATATGTTTCTATATTTCTCCTTCGGCCACCCCACTTACCTTTTCTGGAAACTCAGGTGTGGTAACTGAGACAAAATAACTTCAGCTTACTCCCAAGTATTTAAGGTTAGAGCAAAAGCACGAAAGATCAAGTTCCCAGGAACAATATCCCTCAGCAAGGCCAGGCTTAGCCTAATTTATTTTATTTTTCTATTTCTGCAGTCCTGTCCCCCTGTTCCACCATTCGTCTTTGCATACTATCTCCCTTTTCCCCGCTTGGTAAGACTCTCAGATTGTATTTATATATTTCTTAGCTGTGAAGTTTCAATTTAGACAGAATCTAAATTATTTTCTTCATGGTCACACTAGTTCGCATATATATTAGGAGTATAGTTAGATGCCAGAATGATAATGAGGGTAGAGTGGAGGGTGAGGGAAATTAGATTGCTTACTCCTACTTACTGTCATATATAAATCCTAGGTCTGACACCAACAGGAATCCTACTGTGAAATTTTCTTAAAAAAAGTCAGTCCAGTAAAATGTGGGTAACCCAGGAATTAAGCCAAACAATTAATAATATTAACATTTTTTACTCCACACACAGGGTAAGTGGCTTTGTGTGGAATGGCCACTTGTAGAAGGAATAAATAAACAAATTCACTGTGGGTGAATAAATGAACAAATATGAGCCACATTTACATGTTATCTCAAGCTGGTCAAATTGGAGGTATTTTGAATTTCATAGAAGCCGCCTGCATAGAATAAAACATTGAGACTGAGACAATTATTTTAAATGGGATTTCTAGTTCAAAATTTTGTCAGTTTGTCAAAAAAGAAAGAAATAGATTCAGTAATTTACAAGATCTGACTTTACCACCTAGAGTGGTAAAGTCTTTCTAGGATTTCAAATTCTATATTTCTTCTATTTGACCAAAGCAAACTCAGATGTGACCAGTTTAAATATTTGATTTTAAAATTTGGCAAATATTAAAATACATTCGTCTAATAATATTTGTTTATACCTGGAGATTTAGCTCATTTACAGTCATTGCCATTACTTATATATTTGAACTCATTTATTATATTTCACTTTGGCCTTTTTAATTGACTACGTTTAAAATTTTTCTTTTTATTCTCCTTATTTTGTTTTGAAGTAATTTTCACTTAATTCTAAATATTTCTTAATTTTCTCTTTACTAAAAAAATTAATATTTTTTAATATTACTATTTAACCTAGTCATGTTATTCATTTCAGAACGAATATCAATATACTTGCCTACCTCTTGAACAATGTAATGCAATGATTTTAAGATACTTTAAATCTAATCATCCTCCCAAGTTATGTGTTTTGTTGTCTAGGATTTAGGGACTATCTTGAATTTTGTAGTTTTTTTTATTGTTTACACAGAATATTTGTTTGGTTTTTGCGTATTTTATTCTATTTCTTTGCTCGCAATTTCTTCTTATATCTCAAATCTGTTCTCTAGAATCATGTTTTCTTCCTAAAACACATTCTTTAGAAGATCTTTAGAGAAGACTTGTTATGAGTAAACTTGCTTGCTTTTGTATATGTCTCCATCTCATGAAATATAGCATGAGAGTATATAATTAATATATATAGTTTAAAGTATAATACTAAAAGTAACTACCACCTAGTTTAAGCTTTCTCAGTTTCTGTTTGTCTAAAAATGTCTATATTTTACCCTTGTTCTTTAAAGATATTTTTACTGAGTATGGAATTATAAGTTGACCAGTATCTTTTCTTTGATGGTATCATCATATCTGTTTATCTCTTCCATTATTTTTTGGAAGAAATCGGATGTCATTCCACATTTTAATCCTTTGTAGGTAATATGTCTATTCTTTCTGATTCCTTTTAAGATCTTTTCTTTTGTACCTACTAAAATATGACTAGGTGCTAGAACTTTATTACATTTCATGAAATTCAATCAATTATAGAAAATGATAGCTATTATTTCTCAAATATTGCCTCTTCCGCATTCATTTGTTTTTTTCCTTCTGAAACTAAGTAGATGTGTGCTGAGACTTATTCTACCATTTACATTTCCTAACCTCTCTTTCATAATTTCCATATTTTGCTCTGTGAATTGCATTTTAGATAATTTCTTCATATCTATTCGATTCTTTAGCTGTGTCTAACTTTCTTTTTAATCCATCTATTTGATTTCCGATTATTTTTCAAATCTGCCTGATAAACATTAATAGTCTCTTGTTCTCTGTCATTATCTCAGTATCCTTTTGGATTTTTAAACAAAGTTAAATAAAATTATTTCCCATTCCATATCTGTTACTGTAAACATGTGGTGTTTTGTAGGTCTTATTATGGTAATCTCTCATCCTGCTTTGCCCTTTGTCTATCCATTTAAACTGAAGTTCTAGGATTCTGCTCCCACCTGCTAAGTTAAAGACCTCTTCATCCACAATGGAAATCTGCCTGGTTAACCTTTCCAGTTAGGCAAGGTTAGGGTAAGAAGCCAGATCAGAGAGAGAATGTGGAAGGTCTCCTCAGATAGACTCTGTCTAATGTCCCTGACATGTAAAGACAGAAAGCATAGTGCCTGTCATGAGTAAGCTTAAGTAAGCTTAAGTAAACAGCAGACAAGAGCACCAGCTGTGCGTGAATTTAACCAGGTGGTTAAAGAGAGAAAATATAGATAAAATTTTTGGAAGACGGTCACTTGACCCACTAGTCAAACGAGCCCAATGAAGGCCACTATACGCCCAACTAGATTAATCAACATTGCTTCTTTGAGGAGAAGTAGATGAGGAGTGGGAGGGTGGGGAAAGTGAAGTCGCCTCCTGGACGTGGCCTGTAGAGGACACTTTTTGGTTTTCCACATTATAATCTCTTGGCTCACTTCTGATTTCAGCTGCAGAGGTTGCGGATAGTTTTGTGTACGCTTCGCCACCTTGCTAAAAACATTGCGTGTGAAGCAAGTTGTGTATTCGGCTCTCTGCCTTGGAGCCTTGGCTGAAGCTTCAGGAAGCTGTTCCACCTTCTAGCAAGATGGGAACAGCCAACCCACAGGGAGGTACAACTGGCTGTGGGAGGTACAGCTGGCTGTGGATCTGGCTATTTCTTTGGGAAACTCTCTGTGACTGTGTCTTTGGGTCTTTTCTCCTAGGCTGATGATATTCCCTAAAGACTGTCTTCTACTTTCCTTCCATTTGGTAGTTGAAGTGAGGAGAAGGCAAAATTCTCTATATTGAATATGAGTTTATATAATTTCCTGTTTTCAATTGGGGAATCAACCACAATGATTACAAAAATCTTCCATGTCCTCAATGGTGTTCTCAAAATCCATCCATGGCTAGAACAAGAAGTTACTAAACATTTCCTGGTGACAGTTAGTGTTAGTCTTTGTGTTTCTGTGTATAACACCAAGACACAGCCCCCAATTTTGGGTGGCTTAGCTTATCCACTGGAAAATACAACACATTTATTATGATCATGGTGGAGGGAAGAATAGTTAAAATTAAACCTAGATATATTTGAAAACATCTTAGTAACATTTCTCTAACATCAAAAGTAATTATCAACTATGCTGATATTTTAAAAACTTTTATTTTGAAAAAAGTCACATGTTCAGGGAATAGTTTAATGAACTTGCATATACCCTTCACTTAAATTCACTGATTAACATTTTGTGACATTTGCTTCCCCTCTCTGCCTCTCTGTCTCTTATTTCTCTCTGTCCTTCTGTCTCTTTGTCTGTCTATCGCATATATATATATAAATATATACACACACACACGTATATATATACCTGTGTGTACATATTCACATATGCACATACGCATACATTTCATAAGCTGTTGGAGAGTAAATTGCTGACATACCCATCTTTTTTCCTAAATACTTCTGCACTTATTTACCCAGAGAAATGTATTCTCTTATATAACCACAGTGCAATGATCAAATCAGGAAATACAATATTATAATCCAATATCAAATACATATTCAATATTATAATCCAATATCAAATACATATTCAAAATTTTCCAGTTGTCTCTTCCAAATGTCTTTAACAGCAATATTTTCCCCTACCCAAGATCTATTATAGAATCAGGCATTTTATTTAATTGTTATATCTTTTTAGTCTCCTTTCATCTGGAAAGATCAACATTTTTCATCTCTCATGACACTGATATTTTTGAAGAATAGAGGGCAATTTTTTATACAATCTGCTGTTATTTAAAGAAAAGCTTTTAAAATAGCTGATCTGAGAATGGGTAGTACTTCAAATTTCTGGACGTGGTCAGAGTTTAGATTGTCAGTTTGTGATTTGAATTTTGCAAAATTCCCTTATCCCTTTCCTTTCAAAGTATTCTCTATTATATGTGTATCTATACAGTTCAATTAGGAGAAAATAAATTAACTTTGGGTTTTGAGGCACTCCCTGATATAATTGGGGTCAATCCTGTGATGCCACAAAGATGTGGTTAGGATTCGATGGTCTAATGTGAAGCACAGACCGCGGATTTTAACACTTTTGGCAGATGGATTATCTCAATAACCTATCCTAAGAAGACACACATTGGAAATAAAACTTAAGGTAATATATAAAATTAAAATTGTATCAAGAAAGTGATTATTTGAATACTAAAATAAAAAAAATATTTGCTTGCAGACTTAGAGAATTGGTGATTCTATACAGTTCGCACGAACAATGGTATATGGTAACCTACTTTTTATATGATTTCCCTTTAGAACTAAAATCCCAGTTATGATGAAGAAAAAGGATATCACTTATTAAAAAAGTTCCAATATCCAAAGCACAGAAGGTAAGTTACATTTATATATAGCAGTCCAGCTCCCTGAGCTTTGCCATTGGATATGTTCCAGTTGAACCAAAGCTCCATTGTAATGCCATTGAAGAACAATCTACAGAAGGATTTTTCCCTTAAGGATTTTGATTCTCAGAACAAAATGAAAGACAAACATGAAACCAAAATGGATAAGGGAGACGAAGAGCTGCCAGTGGTGCTTAATCTCTGGACTCCTACAGGTTAATAAACCGGGAAGCAGGAATTGCTGCAGCTGGGAGGTACAGGTAAGTTATATTTATTCTATGAGCTTTCAAGTGTGGAATTTTCTTATTTGTTCTGTCTTTTGCGAAGTCTAGTATAATGTGATCAGAAAGAATCATCATCCTTTCCTGTCTTTGAGTAACAATAAGCTCTAAAGTAGTTTTTTAGACATAGGTGATATTTGAACATTTTAAATATTTCTACCCTACTTCCGAGCCTATTGTACTCTCTTAATTATAATAATTGTATTATGATTGTGTCTCATTTCAGGACATTCCTACTTTATTTTAAAACTATATTGATTACTCAAAGCTCTGCATTGAGTGCCACGGAACTTGTTTCAATTGCTGGTACTGTCAGCAACTGAATTATCAAAGTGTCTGCCAGATTTAGAGAAATAGAAACTCTCTCAAAAATATGCACAGTATTTCAGATCAAAGGGAAGAAGACTGCTGCTCATAGCCCTTTCTCTGGGAACATTATTATTGATTTTGAACTGAAGCCATGGAAGATGTCGTATGGATGTTTGTAGAATGTATAATTTAACATGAGCTAGTATCATAAAAATGAAATTACAAAATTTTATTTAGCTTTGGATGTTCTCATTCAAATTTTTTACCCTTTTTTTTTTTTGCTATTGACTTGGTTGTCTAATAGGAAGATAACACCGGTGTTTTTGTAGTTTTGATTTAAATAAAAACAGTGAAATCATTCACGACAAGTTAACATTTTGTATGTGTGACACTTACATGTGGAGACAGTACACTCAAGTAAGTCGTCACATAAATAAATGATTCATTTGATTATTTCATTCATGTCCTTCCCTTTATAATTGTAAAGTAATTGTAGAAACGGAAATATGACTTTTTATCTAGAGGATTTAGCACCTTTGAGTGAACTAAAGATACAAGTTATCTATAAAATATTTTTGGTTTGTTTGAATGGAAAGATAAAGACGAGGGAGAAATCGAAATTGCCTTTTTTTCTTGAGAGGTTGGGAGATGAAACTCTGAAACATTGAAGAGTGTCAGATTCATTGCAAAGACAACATCAATAACAGAAACTCCACAGCCTCCTTTTATTTCCCATTACATGTTCTTCTTGTTTTATTTTTGGAGCCACTTCTCTTCCTGTTTTAGCAGCAGCATATAACTCAGAATAAGCTTTGCCATGAGGTTTGAAACTGAAGCTTTAGGAAAGAGTTCATGCGCTAAAACCCAAAAGACTGCTATCCTGGAAAGGATGTGTGATCCCTGCCTGAATTAAGAGGAGGAAAAAGAGTTGGGGGATGGGGAAACATTTAAAAGATGTTTGCAAACCTTTTTAGTTTGGAACCCGCTTTGTTAGTTAAAATGCTTTCTTTCTTGGTAATTCTCTTTCTCTTTTCTCATTAACTTCTCCTCTCTTCCCCATGGGCTATATGATACTATACTGAAACCAATTAGTGAGAATACGCACACATTCCCCGGTAAAAGACATAGGTCTCTTGGGTACTGCATGGAGACTGTTGTGGCTGGAACCCAGTGTAGAATGCTAATGAAAAATGCAATTAATGATTCCACCTCAAGACCCTTTATCCCGTAGGCCTGGAACTACAGTCCACTGGCCAAATCGTGACTTTGCCTTTTCTTCTAAGTAAAAGTTTATTGGAACACAGCCACATTCATTTGCTTACGTATTATTGTCTGTGGCTGCTTTCAGGGTATAAGGGCAGAGTTGAGTAGTGATGACAGAGGCCATATGGCCTACAAAGCCTAAAATATTTATTATCTGGCCCACTGTGGAAAATATTTGTTGACCTCTGCTAAAAGCCCAAACATTATTTCTCAATGGGTGGTCCCAGACAAGCAGATTCAGCATCACCTAGAACTTATCAGACTGCGAATTTTCTAGCGCCATCTCAGACTTAAGGAATAAAAGTATCTGGGAGTGGGGTCCACGATCTGTGTTTTAGCAAATGCTTTGGGTAATTCTGATATATACTCAAGTATGAGTTCCCCTGGGCCAGAGTATCTCAACTGGAATTTGCTAATGGGTTGCAGGTATACCAGAAACATAGTTCTATAGGTCATGGCTTGCATTCTATAGGATCGTAATCTGGGGCAAGACATAATTTGAATTGTATTTTAGGAGTTCATTTGGTCAGACTGGTGATGATTTTTATACAGAATGAATTTCCTGTCAATCTCAGAGATAATTTTATAATAACAAAAATGAACATTTTGATAGCACTATTTATAGTTTAGAAAGTAATTCAGGGTGGTCTCAAAAGCCATTTCCAGCTTAAAAGTGTTACTTTAGGATACACAATACCTGGATAGAGAACATGTGTCTACGTGTGTGTATTTGTGTGTATTTAGTACTTTTTCTTCAAGAAAGATGAATATCTGTAAGGTAGATTCATTAGAAGAATATGTAAATTTATTTTTAAAATCTCCATAATGCAACACTTTTGTACCATGCTTTAAGCAAACATGTATGAAAATATATAGATAAATTAGCCCAGGGGCCCAAGATATTCAACAAGTCACTTAACTTGAAATAGAAACCTCCCCGCTTACAACTAAATAAGACTCCACCTACAACAATCCATTGCAAAATCATGTTTTCAGAACATTTCTGATGCTTTCTGCAAGGCATGCCTGCAGGCTGGCCTGTTCATAACTGGCAAGTCCATGCTTGGATATAAACTAGTAAGTAATAAAAAGTGGCCTACGGTCCATCATAAAGATAGTGAATGTTGACTCCTTAGTGGCATGTGGAATAGGGCCAAAACAGAACATTGGCTTTGGGAATTGGGCCCATAGCCTACTGATGCTACATCTTCAGATTCCTTTTTTAACATTTCTGCCCTTGAACTAACTTAGGCCTGTTCCAGGATCCCCAGAACTATCTCAGGAGAAGTCAGATCGGTAGGGTCCAGGTCCCTGTGGACAAATCGCCGCCCAAAGATTTGTGTGGCACTCAAAGTCTTGCCCAATGGATTGCTATTGGTTCAATTTGGCCTGCGACAATATTTGGGCTGGCATGCTGTGCTAACCCTGTCTTCATCCCCAAATATACACATCCACACTAATGTAGAAGCACTTAGGCATTTGGACTCCCAAAGCCTATGGGGACATGAGATGCTTTTGTAGGCCCGCGACAGGATAAAACAATCAGGCCTACTTCAAACAATTGCGTGGTTGGGCCACGATAACAAATGGACTTTAAACCCCACCCTCAGAGCTCTTTCTACACCTGTGAGGGGCTCTGTGTACATGCACCTCCTCCCCAGCTGGCATGCCACCTGGACATAGGAATATACTACCAAAGAGTTCTGCTCTAAAGAGGACAGATGCAGAAAAAGGCCCATGCAGGCCCTGAGCAGATATTTGTAGGCTTCTGGGTACACAGAGTGTGATCTATAAGAGAAGATGTGGGCTCTGGGTGGGCCTGGACTCTTGGCTTAGACTTCTTGCTCTATGGGAAGCAGAACAATTGGAAGAGGCCTAGTGTAGGGTCTCTGAAGCATGGGTCCCAGGACAGGGGCCTAAGTTGACCAAGTCTAAGAGTGGCTTTAGGCAAGTTTTCTTAACCTTCTTACATTGCCATTTGGGGCCAGGTAATCCTGTGCATTGTAGGATGTGTGGCAACATACCCGACCTCTATCTACCAGACAGATACCAGTAGCACCCCAGTTGTAACAACCAACAATGTCTGGCAGGCTTGGCTAAATGTCACGTGGAATGCAGAATCACCCATCAATAAGAAATGTTGTTCTACACTGAATTAGTCACAGCTTGTGTGGGTCTCCATTGATTGACTCAGAACTGGATCCTCCTTCACTAGGCTTTGGAAACAGGAATGAAATGCAAACTGAAGCAGCTCCTTTATATTATAAACTGCATCATTATTGTGTGAAATGGTAGTTCTAGCCTTGTGAGAGTTTGTTTGCAATCACAATGAAAGGTAGAGTCAGAAATCTGTGTTCTCAAATTTTATCAGCTGATATTAGGACCAAATTCATCATGTAGGTGGCCACTTTTTCAGAACTAAATATCCAAGAAAAATTGTCATCTTTGGACTGATTTTATCAGATGTGTACAATGAAATCAGACTTTAATTCCATTTACTCAGAAGAAAATCTATTTTTATAAATCCAAAGTTGCAAACAGAATGCATATGTTTAGGATAGAACTGTTCCCCAGCAAAATATATCGAGAATAATGGACATTATGTTCAATTCCAATTTCAACATGTGGCTAACTTTCAAGGACTAGAGTCCACTTGAAATTGTTTCTATCATTCCCCCAAATAAAATAATACAAAAAATAATTGACAAGGAATTTGCTTATTCCAAACCAATCAAATTTATATTATTAAATTTTACTGTCTTGTTTTTATTTTTCTTATGTGAACGTGCATATTAAAGAAGAAATTTTGTTTCAATTAGAAAGGAAAATATAGGAAATTACATTGGAGAGAAGTTAACAAATTACAGCCTGTGGGTCAAATCTAGTCAGCTTCCTGCTTTGTAAATAAAGTTTTATTGGAACACAGTATGCTTATGTATTTAGATAGTTTCTCTGGCTGCTTTCATAGTACAGAAGCTGACTTGAGTAGCTACAATCAATGGAGACTCTATGGCCTACAAAGCTGAAAAATATTTATCTACATTTTACACGAAATACATTTTGACTCCTAATACAGGAGATACAGGGAAGTGGGGCGTCGCTTTAGAGAGGGCTTTCAAATATTTAAATGCTTGCTTCCATTACTTCAAGTCTCAGTTTTTTGTTTTTGTTTTTTTCTGACTGTACACTGCAGCCTTCATTTCATGTTGATGAGGGTTTTGTAGTTATTTTTGAATAATTTTTGGACATGTCATAATGTGAATGATCTGATTTTTGTTTCAGCTACTTAGGCACCAACCCATTGGTTGAGTTGGAGGATGTATTTCTCAATGGATAAACCCAAGTTCTTTCTATCCTAGATGGTTGTCACAGGGGTATCTTGGTTAAGTTTATCATTGCATTCTGATAAAATTATGTCAAATCCAATGATATCTCTTTAAATGATGTATCAAGAATTTATCAAGCATTGAAATAGACTTTGGAATGAGCAAGTCTCTTTCTTTTTTTAAAAGCTCTCTTGATATTTGTAGCTTGCTCATATTTTCTACTTAGTACCAAGAAATACTTTTAAATGAGTCTTTGGTGTGCTCATGTGGAAGGAGGGCAGGCAGCTATTTTTGAGGCCTACCATTTGTCACTAGATGATTGTCCTGTTATTTCATGGCATTTTTATATTCTGATTTTTCCCTTGTGATTCAGAGAAAGTCAATGATAGACTTCCATTATGATGCCTCTGTTCGTCTCAAGTCATCTATAATACTTAGTGAATACTGTGTTTCAGAAGATTGAAGAAATGTAGAAAATACTTAAGAATTTTAAAAAATCTTAGGATTCCAATCTGCTTGATAACATATATTATCTAACACATATCATAGTAATGTGGCTTTAATGTACTTAATATCATATATGTCACACAATTAGTAATTATAATACATAGCATAAATTAATATATATGTGTGTGTAGGGGCGAATAAACTCTGTGTCTTTGTGGGTCTGTGAAGCTGTCGTTATGTCACACAGCCTGTGAAAAGCAATAATCTACAAACAAAGCTGATGGCAAGACCTCAAAACAGGAAACCACTTGTCAAGATCAGATGTTTGTTGATGTAACTGAACTTGTTTATACTGACTTTGCTATCTTCGTGCAGCTTAGAAAATGCTGATTGTGTAAAATGATGTCATTTTTATTGCCTTTCAGAAGAAAGAAGCTCCCTCAGACATAGCTTCTTCACCTTGTGTGCATATCCCCTCCCCACTCCCAGACTATGAGCTGCCTGTATAGAAGAATTACGTCTTGATTATCTTTTTATTTCCCAGAGGAGTGTCAGCGACATAGGGATATTTATCGAATGAAAGAAATAAGAGAAATTTTACTTTTAGGCAGTTTATAAGAAAGAAGGTATAAGGAAACAATGGATACTGTTCCATGCCAATTTAACTGACTCAGTTTCTGATACTAAAATGTAGCAGAGGTCATGGAATTTTGTAGCTGAAGAATTTTGTAACTTAGGCCATACAGTCCAATCATCTCAGTTAATTGTTGAGAGAGGAAAGGAGAAATAAACAGTTATATGGCACCAGCTGTATGCTGGATCAGTACTTTATAAATATCTAATCTTCACAGTAACCGCTTGCATAGTCATTATTCACTATGAAAAATAAAAGCATACTATGAGAAATCATGGCGTGACAGACTTCAAGAGAAGCTCAAGTCCACAGAGCCTGAGTAGAGCTGTTTCTACTGAGCTTCAAAGCCATGCTAATGTCCTTTTGCCCTGCCCATAATTACTAGAATTACTAGAAATAATTACCATAATTACTTAATTATTAGAAACTTGCATTGCCTCATATTAACTTAAAACCACATAATATTTAACTAACCATTTACAAGAAATATAGAGCTAAATGTTACAAGATATCACAAGGAAACCATCTGCCTTATCCATAATTGGGGAAATCCTATAGGACAAATGACTGTTCAACAAATAAATGGCATTAAAAAAAAATTTTTTTAAATGGGCAGGGGACTATTACATGATAAGGAACGTAAGAGAGATAATAACCAAATGCAACCTATGGGATTTTGCTTGGATCCTGATTTTTGAACCAATTATAAAAAGAAAAAAAATTGAGAATATGGGGGGAATTGAATGTGAACTGGTATTAGATGATAATTAAGATTATTGTGAATTGTTTTTGGTATGAAACTATTGTTTTGGTTATGTGTAAAATACCCTTATGTGTTAGAGATCTATATTTAAGTAATTATGGGTGAAAAGATACGATGTCTGAAATTTACTTTAAAAGGCTCCAAATGCATTCACATACTATTTGTGCAATTAAAAGGTATATTTTTAATAAAAGCTGTAATACTCAGAGCCATTAACTTGATCTGTCTCTAAGGTCAGATATCAGTTCCATTCTGAAGTCTGAAGCTAGATTAAAATTCCTCTCATATGTTAGCTATAACTCAGTGTTAAAACAAAACTAAACGTTCCTAAAGTCAAAAATGTGTGCGGACCGAAAAGCTCAGATGTAACTGAAACTTCGTCCCCTAGATGGCCCATGCTCCCTGCAAACCTTCCAAGGTCACTTGACCTGTTCCACTCGGAGGCATCTCTTCAAATCAGTACAAGGTCGTCTCTGTCCTACAGTTCTCAGGGTTAGAAGCGCTGAAGTGAGCAAAACCCTAGGGCAAAATGAAAGCTATGTTTTAGGATTTTTAAAAGGCCTTCCTGGGTGGGTCGGAGTTCAGCCGCTTGAGAACTCCTGAAAACTCCGGGGTAGCCTCCTCCCATCTCAAGGTGGATAACAAGAAGTGTGCGGCCTATGCTATCATCTGCTTCCTGCACAACCAGCTGCAGCACAGTGGGCTCTCGTCCAATGCCCAGGACCTAAGGCCTCCGTGGTTTGAAGGGACTAGAATCTTCTCTGTCAGGATGAAGAAAGGGAATCCCCAATGTCTACACAACCTTTTGATGCTCTAAAGATTGGTGCTTCTCTATCTTCAGTGTGCACACAAAACACCCTAGAGGTTTTGTTAAAGTGCAAATTCTAATTCAGCAAGTATGGGGTGGGCCTGAGATTCTGCATTTCTAACAAGCACCCAGAGGATGCACTATTGCTAGTCCATGCACCACACTTTGAGTAGTGGCCGCACGGTCACTTTTAGAAGTGGGATACAATTTTCTCATGTTTGTCTCTTCCTAGGATCAACTCTTTATAATAAGACATTTGTGTAAACTAGCCTGTTAGCCTTAAGAGTGCCGAGAGTGAGTCTAATAAAGATTTAATGTTAAATATGTGGTGATTATTCAAACCAAGTAAATTACGAACCTTCAGAAAGAATTCAAGGAAGAGGTGACTAGAGGTTGGAGACAAACATCTACTGTGCTCTGGGCTTTTTTCCATATATTTTTCTCATTTGAGCCTTACAAAAGCCATTTGAGGAGAGCATTATTGTCCCCATTTTATGATAATAAAGAACTGAACTGTAAGCTTACAACCATCCAAAGTAAAATGTTGGAAGTCCTGCAGGAAAAATGACCTAGTTTCTTAAAAAAATAAATGACATGAAAAAAAGGAGGAGGGGCAGGAACTCTCATAGATGAAAAGAAACTTGAAAGACATGTCAAATAAATGCAATACCAGTATCTTGTTTGGGACCTGATTTCACACACACCAAAAAAACCCCCAAACCATAGATACACATTTTTCAGACATTTGGTAAAATAGATCATGGATGAGTGTTAATTATTAAGGAATTGTTACAAATTTTGTTAGGTGTGGTAATGTTATTGCAATTATGAGAGACTGTGAGATATGGTGAAATTATAACGTGTCAAGAATTGTTTTAAAATACCCCACTAAAAGCAAATTAAAAAGTGGGGGTAGGGGAGAAATAAAAGAAATAATAATTTATCAACAATGATAAATATCATTTTTTAAAATTTTATTATGAAACAATTTAGATTGATGGAAAAGTTTTGCTATTTTTAGCACAGAGGTCCTGAATATATATTGCCTACCTTCCCCTAATATATATTGCCTTCTGAATCTATGGTTTTATGATCAAAACTAGAAAATTAACACTGATATATAACACTATTGACTGACCTAAATATTTTATTCTAACTTGTCCTCTTCCTACCCGCCCCACTAAATGTCCTTTTTCTATTGCAGAATCCAACCCAGAGTTCCACATTGTATTTAATTGTCATGGCATCTTAATCTCTGTTAATCTATGATAATCTCTCATTCTCTCCTGTCTTTCACACCCTTGACACTTTTAAAGAGCACTGGTCAGTTATTTTGTAGATCGTAGTTTGAGTTTGACTGATGGTTTCTCATGATTAGATTGAGATTATGTTGATAATCATTGAAGCCGGGTGATATATACATAGGTTTTCTATTTGCTTTTGGGTGTGATGTAAAATTTCTGTAGTAGAAGTAAAATTAAAAAACAAATAAAACAAAATAAATTCATAGAAACAGAGACCAAAGGGATGGTTACCAGAGGGGAGGGATGGGGGAATGAGTAAAAAGGTGAAGGGAAATATAGTCAATTATGCTGTGATAAATTTGACAGATGATTACTAGAATTAGTGGGCTGATCACATTGTATAGTATAAAAATGTCAAATCACTATATTATACACCTGAAACTAACATAACTAATATATTGTATACCAACTATACTTAAATTTAAAAAAACAGTAAGGCATGATGAGGTTATATAACTTCTTTAAACTAATTCAGTTATTAAATGAGTAGATCTTGGATTAGAACTTATATTAGTTTGAGTAAAAAAATCTGTGACTTTTACATTACAAAAAGTATGGCACAAAATAAATGATATTTAATTGTTAAGATTGTATTCATGGGTGAGCCCTGCAGAGAGATTTTTTACTGCTGTGAACATAATTAATCAAGCCCCAATTTATGAATATAGTAAGTCAAGGTTGAATTGTCTTGCAGGATGACTTAGTATGCATAAGAAACTAAGACCCACACAAGTTAAAATAAATATTGAATACATGTTGGGAGGTGGGTCATGGAATTCAAAGTCAGAAAAATAGCAGACTTCTCATGGCAAAAAAATTGGGAAAAATAAAATTATAGACATCACTTCTCTCTATATATGTTAGTTTCTCTCTGGAAACACATGAAACAGACAATTTTCTGTTTCGTTCTTTGTGTCTTCTTCGTTGTCCTGAATGTCTGGTTAATCATTCTTCATTGCATATGCCATCAAGTAGTAAATGGCTGCCTCATCTTGCATCTATTCAACCTTAGAGGGATTATTACCAAGTGATTCTTAACTTCTAGGCTTCTTTATTCAAAACCCTGTCATATAATTTCCCCCATCTTGTGAGCTAGACCATGTCAGTCCAATGAACTGTGGCCACTGAGGGATGGGAACATATCATACCCATAGTAACAGAAGCCTCCTTCATCTATGGCTATAGGCTATTAGGTGGGGCGTGGGGAGGGCAGGATTAGGCTAAACTAAGTAGAAGTAGGCAGAGTTATACCTCAGTTCCATAGCATTGACCATTGATAAGTTTTGTCTATTTTTCCTTATTCTGAACTCCCAGGAGAGGCTACAATTGCTGACCTCTGGTTTTTACTGTTGCAGAGGGAAAAAATAACCCACTAACACTAGATTATGTGAGTTACTTGAAAGACCCACAATAGGCATGGTTACTAAGTTCTTAGGGTAGGTGAGCACTGTCCTTGTCCTTTAGAAGATCAGAGGCTAGTAGAAGAGACATATGTATAAATTAAAAATGACAATAACATGTGATTAATACTGCTATGAAAGTATATACAAGATTCGTAAGTATAACATAGAGGAAATGATTAGCTATGTCTGGAGAGGGTAAGATAAGAACATCTTCAGAAAGAAGAGAATTTCTGAGTTGGAATTTGAAGGCCAGGTTTGGAGGTGAAACACTTTCCTAAGATGACTCTCCTTGAAGGACTGGCCCTCAGTTCACCATCTTGTATCTGTAAGGAGAGTCCAGAGATAACTTCCCTCTGCTGGAGCAGAGGGATCAATTATTCAGGGCTCCCCTGTTTTCTGCTGTCTTAGCTGTTAAGGATTAAGTTGTGGACATATGTATTCTGTCTTCCTGATTGCTGAGGTATTTGAAATTCACCCCCACGATTACCAGATTAGCCTTTTTCCTGGACTTCTTAAAAGTACAGAGTCTGTTCAGCTACAAGGCACTCTTGGAAGGCATTGTCCAGTTTAAGGCCATTGTGAACAGGTTTTCTGAGCAAGCTCCCCATTTGCAGCGGAGAGACAGGCCACGAGAGTTGAAGACCCACTGACGATTTGATCTCTCTCTTGTTTACATTGTGAAGTTTAAACATGTAGAATGGAAAGAGCTCTTTCATAATTAGGTAGTTTTATCAGCTATTCTGGTTGTAGAAAAGCATACACAAAAAGAAGAGAGCTGGATATGGAAAATGGAAATAAGTGTTGAATTCTAAAACCAGTGGAGAGGGTGGTATGAACCTGTCATTGTGTCTCAAAGCAACCATTTTAACCAACAGGTTGTTGAATTTCAGGGTGGAGGATAAATATAGTTACTTACCAGGAATGTTGGATGTATACACACGTCTACTGTCCTTATTGTCAATTTGCGTGTAACCAGAAGTCACAATGTTTAGAGTAACAATATAGGTGAACCATAGCTGGATTCTAGAACAATGTAATAGCCGCACTTTTTTCGTTCTACAGTATGTACAAGGAATGCCAGAAAATCACTAAACAAATTAAGTCAGAATTTAAAATGGGCATGTCTGTTTACTGTCCTAGGTTCCATTGGCCATCTGGAACATACAATAAAAGGAAATCCATTAGAAGGAAATTTCTAAAACATTCAAACATTGTAATTTGGCTTTGGAAAGCTTAAAAGAAGAGGATAGCAGAACCAGTTCCTACTTGGACTGGAATTTGTTTATTCTGCTTATTTGATATCAGAGCCAAAGGCCCCAGTGGTTTTAACTGGCTCTAAGTATTTCTTTGTTTCTGTACATTTGGGCTGGCCCAGTTTCTGCAAACAAGCTTTTGCAGATAGCATAAGATTTTCCTCTCCAGTTTTAAGGACCTTCGAAATTTCTGGGAAATCATTTCTGAGATCATGTTGTCTCCAAAAAGCTGTCGCTGTGTCATGGGAAGAAAAAGCATTATTTAATTTATAACCATTTTCAGAGTACCCGCTGTGTGAAGGTACTATGATTGTTGTGTTGTGGAGTGGGACAGAGGTGCGAGTTGTAAGCATGGGGAGAAATAAATAGAAAATGAGTAAGCCTTACTCTCAAAAATGCCTGTGCTTCACTGGGGAGACAAATATATGCCCAAGTCATGCAGAGGACTTCGCCAACGGAAAGGGAGAGAGAAGAGCAAGGTGGGAAACCCAGCAGTTTAACAGAATTACAAACAGGAACGTTAGCATCAGGAACGGTGCATTTTTACACTTTATCTCAGGGTCACGGTTGAGCACAGAGAGTCTTCCCCAGTCTGAGTGTGCCTCATGCCAGGTGGAGGGCCCAGTCATATATTTCAACTCTTCAGTATGATCAGCAATGAGAGAGCTTTATGACTTCGGATACTGGACCGCCCTTTGCTTGTGATGATGGAAGAATGGCCAAAGCATCTCTCTGCTAGGAAATGGTAGAGCTGGGATTAAAAATCCAGATCTGATTGACTTCAAGTCCCATAGTTCGGGTCCTCACACAGACACAAGGAAGTTACCCTTTGACCCAGATTCTTCATTGGCAAAATAAGAGACTTGGAATCTTTAAACTTTTTTTTTTTAAGCAATGGAATACATCTTTCAAATAAAATAATACTCAAGCCCAAGAAAGAAAATATCAAAGTAAAACTGCTCTCGTTGAGATCTGGGTGGGAGCCTAAACCCTGACTCCTCTTTCTCTGGAAGAGTCCATTTGTGTTCTACTGCATTATTGTTTAGCAAATACTCCCTCTCCACTACTTCTTCCATGGAGAGTATACTTTACCACCCTATGGATATTGGAGTTGCCTATGTGACTTGCTTTTGCCAATGGTTCAGAAGTAGACATGACATTCTTCACATTCCAAATGAGCTTCTGTAATCAAGATGACTTGGCGTCTTGCACCCCTGGCCTCTGTTGTGAAAAAGTATGCTCCAGGTAGTCAGTGTTCCTTTAGCCTGGAAGGAAAGACAGATGGAGCATGTGTATTTTATCTTCAGTCTGGGTGAGAACCTCCACAGCAAAACCGCAGACCCATGAATGAGAAATAAAGGTTTGTTTTAGAAGGCCACTGAGATTTTGGGGATGCTTGTTACACAGCCTAATCATAACAAAGACTGACTAATGTAAGGTCCCAAAACATATTCTCAGCACTTGTGTGTCTCAAAAAATAGGTCTAAGTAAGTAAGGAAAAGTAAGACTCTAGAACACTAAACAACAAACAATAATCGCAACACCCCACATTTATTCTATTGATAGTGCCCATTCCAGGTAATCGAGTAGGTTTTTCTGCTTAGATGCCTAGTGTTGCTGTTTTCCATCCTAGTTCTCCAAAGTTTAGTGCAATTTCTAAGCTTTCTTATATCATAGAAAATGAATTATTCTTTTAATGAGTCATAAAGTCACACCTGTTGCTTTTAACCAACGATCCCTAACTGACACATATGTAACCACTGTTTTGGTCACTGCCGTATCTGTGACTCTATATCAGTATTATACATAAAGACGAATAAGCTGAGAAACGAGAAAGGGTGGTCATATTAACTCACCTAATGGTCAGTTTCACTTCTGCAAAGCTTGAGAAGCTACTACTGGATATGACTGGTGCTCTGCATGTATCTCTATTACCAGAACCTGCACCCTTTCCCAGCTGCCATGACAGTTTATTGGCAATGGTTCACAGCTGTCTCTTCTCTAGAAATTTGCTCTGGGCCTGATAGGAACAGCCTCACCCCTCCCACCCCACTCACTATCTCCAGCAGCCTTTAATAGTGACTGACAGGGAGACAGGAAGCCAGCCCCTTGCCTCTGTGATACTGTTTATGCTCCTGAGCTCCTGTGGGATCAGGCTGAAACTGAACTCCAGCTGATTCCACACGCTTGCTCAGCTCTCTCCTCTCCTCTGTATCATGACCCCCATAACCCCTTCTCTTGAGAACACCTCCTCAGTAAATCATAGCTTCCTGGATCTATGTTGGAGGCTCTGATTATGGGGAAACAAAACCAAGACACTTTTCTTTTCAAACCTCAACCCCTCCCTTTTTTCCATTAGTCCTGCTGCTTCTCTAGCCACAGTAATCTTTATAGTGAGTAAGTATTCATTTTATAGTGAAATTTTCAGGGCAAAATGGGGAGGGGGACCATATAAATCATGCAAATTAATGGATGCCCCCCTTCATCATATTGTTTTTTTTTTTTAATTTATTTTTCAGTTACAGTTGACATACCATATCATATTAGTCTCGGGTGTACACCATAGTAATTATCCCCTTCATCATTCTGATGGCAGCATTTAAGTGACTGTCACCAAGGAAAAGTGGCTTTTAGAAGAGTACGTACAGAGCTGAGGAAGGGTGGCCATGTTTGCTCATTTAATGGGCTGTTTCACTTCAGCAAAGCTTGAAATGGTTCAACCCTCAGTGGCTTTCACACTTTGAGGCTGAGGGGCTCGATCCAAGGGGCTCTAATTATTGTGCCTCTGCCGGCTTTAATTTTCTCAAGTATGTTCTACAAATCAGTCCCTCACTGGCATCTACCAGACCAGAAAGGCATCCCCTACATCTTCTCTGCCATTTCTCAGAAACATTTATTGAGTGTATCACCGTGCTCAGTGCTGAGGGTGTAGCCATGAACCCAACCCAGCCTTGCTCTGTGAAAATTATGGTCTATCGGGGCAAAAATACTTTGGTTTAAAAGATATAGAATTATTTTTTAAATTACAATGAAATAATGGCTTCTGATGAGAAGGACCAGAGACTGTATCATGGGGGCTTTGTACTTCTATATGGATCACAATTTACCTGGGTCCACAACACCCTCACCTCACCTGGAACTCTTACTGTGATAGTCCATACATACCTTCCAAACTATGGACCTGAAGAAATGAGTACATATAAGTATAGCCTTTTCTAGTTAACATTTTAAAATTGAATGCTGTACTTAAAATTTTTATCAATGCATATTGTTTCAAGTGGCAGTGTCTTTGAACCTACTTTCTGCTTCTGGATATTTCTTTCCTATTCTTTTCATCCTGTGAGCTCTTATTCAACCCTTGAAGACACAGTTTGAATAGTACCCACTCTGAGAACCACCTCCAACTTGGCTAGCTGGACACACCACACTTTGTAACGTGTAGCCTGGAGATTTTCTTCTTTTTGTGTCTCACTCTGCAAATATACTATGAGCTTCTTCAGGGCAAAGATCAGCCTAGAGTGTAGAATCTCAAACAATAATGAGAATAGATATTTATTGAGCCCTTACTACAGATCACATATTATTCCAAGAATGTTACACTAATGCATTTAACCTTCTCATTTATCCCTATTTTGCAAATGAGGAATGAAACACAGGGAGGTTAAGTAATTTGCCTGTCACACAGGTGGGAGATGGCTAATGCAGGTTTCAAACCAGGCAGAGTACCTAGTGTGGCTTCCAGGTTCAGCTGTGAATCTTATCAGGGCACTCTCATCTAGCATCCACAGACCCCCAAGTCCATCGATTGAATTCAGAGGGATCCTTATACAGGGATGGGAAAAACATTCCATGTTTTAGTAATTTTTAACCGAATTGTAGCACTTCCTTCAATGTATATGTAGGCAGCAAACCATAGTAGCATTTGCAGAATCTGTGGCTTTGTCTTTAAGTAGATATGACAGATATTTTCTTATTACATGAAAGTTGTGGGTGCTTTTCAAAATATCATTTACATTCTTGACTATTTAGTAATTATAGTAGTTATTACGCCCACTACTATATGTTGTTGTTTAAAGCATTAATAAAATACAAATCATAATAGTTTAAAAAATATTTTAACTGTGTCTCAATAAATTGTTTTCTTTTGTAATCTTATGTTTTTTGTGCATTTAAAATGTCATTCTGAATGAAGTATCGATTCATTCATTAAATGAAAATATAGTCACAGAGGACCACGTACTGTATGATTTTGTTTATAGGAAACAACCAGAATAAGCAAATCCATAGAGACAGAAAGCAAATTAGCGGTTGCCAGGGTCCGGGAGAGGTGGGAATGAGAGTAACCGCTAATGGATACGGGGTTTCTTTTCGGGGTGATAAAAATGTTCTAAAATTAGATTCTGGTGATGATCGCCTGACTAAATATACTAAACACTACTGAATTGTACGTTTAAAGTGCATGAACTTTATGATATGGAAATTACAACTCAATAAAACTATTAAAACAATAACATTATTCTGAGAAGGGGTTCACAGACTTCCCCAGACTGCTAGTGGGGTCCAAAGGCACAAACACACAATTTAGAATCCCTACCTCTAGCTGTGCTTGATAAATACATGGAGAGGTTCTGATTTAAATTAGAAAAAGAAAAAGAAACTTAACTATCGAGAAACTGAATTTATATCACGGAATAAACCAACTGACAGGGTAGAATGTGAATATCAGAGAAAATTCCCTGGGTCATTTTAAGAGACTAGAGTAACAAACAAAACAAAACAAGGGGCTTAGAGTCCACTTGACCCATTGCTCCTTATTCTGGGGTCTCAAATTTCCTTCTTCATTTTTAATTAAGTCTGCTGCTCCTCAGGAAATCGCAGAGGTAAGAAACAGCAACTTCCTTTCTTTCTCAGCCTATCCCTACCCCGACAAAGATGCCTCTGTTTTGAGTGCAAAGAAATTCCTCTTCTGCCTCTTCGTGGAATTATCACCTTTGCAGGCAAAAAGAGTTTGCTTTTGTGGCTTCTCAGTTAGGATGGTCAGTGGTGAGCCCTGTATGGAAAATAGTTTTCTTGGTGACTTTGCTTCAGGCAGCTCTCTCTGGAAAGTCCTCCCTGCCCTCTTCCTCACCCCTTAAAGCTCAGGAGGAGCCTTGCCTCCTTCAGGAAATCCTCTAAGAAGACTTCTCTGATGACCAAGTCCAGCCTGCTTCTCTTCTCCCAACTCTTCTCTCAGAGTTCATTGGTGCTCCATGGTTCTGCATCGTAGCAGATGCTGTTGGTGCCCCACCTGAGGTCTGCTGCAGCTTTAGGGGATACCTCCTATACATGAGGATCGCCTCCAATCTCCAGCACCTGCCACACTGCCAGCCTGAATGGTTTCCTTGCCTGGAGAAGAGTGCTCAGCATGGCTGTGCTCAACTTGGATGAGCCAGGGATTTATCGAGCCCAGGAGCAGTCTGCAACAAATGAAGAGCAGGAGTTAGCGGATAAATATCTTGTTTTCCTCACACTTCAGGGCAATTATTCTGCGATGTGTTCCCAGAAGGTTTGAGCCCTAGATGTCCAAGGGATAACCTGCTCATTAATCCATTCTTTATTACCGTTCCTCATTCCCTGTCTCACTTTACCACCCCTCACTTCTGTCTGTTGAAATCATCTCCCAAATAAACTACTTGCACCCAGGCTCTTATCTCAAGGTTTGGTTAAGGGGGATCCCAGCTTAGGTGAACATGCATGAGATATGGTTATAAAGAAACATAATAGACGTTTAAGTATGAAAGATAGCAGAGGGATCCGCTGAGTAACAAACCCCAGGGCCAAGCAGATTCACTGGGATGCAGACTCCTTATTTCTCTAACTCTGCCATTGCTCAAACATTGTTGGAGCTCCTCTTTTTGAACCGCTTTCGGTGCCCGCAGAATATCGGATTCAGACCTCCAGAAATTTTCACATCTGCCCATTAAGCAAATTGTTTTAAACTGACAAAAGTTAATTCAGTCCAAGTCTAAAAAAGCAAGGTTGATTCAGGTAGGTGACAGAATTCTCCTCCTATAGATTAAAAACAGCTTCGAGGGAGGAATTCCAGTTGTGTTATCCAATTCACAATAGCCATGAGGTGGAAACAACCCAAAAGCCCCTCAAGTGATGAATGGATAAACATACAATGGAATATTATTCAGCCTTAAAAAAGAGGACTAATACATGCTACAACACAGATGAACTTTGAAAACGTTATGTCAAGCGAAAGAAGTCAGACACAAAAGGTCACATATTGTATGATTCTATTTATATGAAACACCCAAATGAAAAACAACCCATAGAGAAATAAAGCAGATTGGTGGTTGCCAGGGGTGGGTGGAGGTGAGAATGGAGTAACATTAATGAATATGGAATTTCCTCTTGGGATAATGAAAATGTTTTGGAACAAGATGGTTGTATAATACTGTGAATGTACTAAATGCCACTGAAATATAAACTATAAAATGGTTACTGGTTATTTTATTTTACATGGATTTTACCTCAATTGAAAAAAAAGGATGTGCTCAAGTATGAATTACTCAGATGGTACAGTCCTTTTCTTTTTTTTCCTGCAGGCAGGGTCGACACTCTAGTTAGCAGTGCAGACCGGCCGTGGTTCTGGGGAGAAGGTCCAGAGCAGGCCCTGAATGCCAGGTCTCCTACGGGCAGTTGAGGTCGTGAAGGGGCATAGTGGGGGTTCAGCACAGGGGTTGTTTATCGCTCAATGGGAAGTATTTCAAGATCTTAACAACTAGGCAGTCTTCCCGAGGTATGTTGGCTGAGCATCTGTTCTACCTACAGAGGGACTGTTGGGAGGCTGACCTCTGTGTAAGCCCGGCGGAGTCTGTCCAAGAGCAACTCCACCTCTCAGCCCATGGTCCGACACGAGGCATGGCTCCGGTCTGGCAGCGCCTGGGGAGGGGCAGGACTAGCCCCAGTGGTCTTACTAGTTTCTCACCTGACAACCATCAGGGCCTGATGCCATAAGGACAGACACTCTGGAGCAGGATGTTTACATCCTCTCTATCCTCATCCCCTCCTTAACAGGCTGGGAAAATTCATATTTTGAAAACTAATGGAAGCACAGGTGGGAGGCTGGGCTGTATAGCCTTGCTATTCAAAGTGCAGTCTGGGACCATCAACTTGGGGTCACCAGGGAGCTTGTCAGAAATGCAAAAACCTTGAACCCATCCCAGCCCTGCTGAATCAGGACCCCTGGGTGGTTTCTATGCGCATTACAATTTCAGAAGCTCAGCTTTGCAAAACAATCCCTCAGGACCATTTACTATTTTGTCTCAAAAATATAGGCTTATGTCTCCCTCCCTGGCAATTCTCTCCTGGCCATGATTGGGAAAGAACGGCTCTTAGGTCTCTTTGGATACTGTCCAGGGTTTTTCTAAACAGAACCAAAAGCGGCACATAGAAAACCTATAATTTCTTTAAAGTCTCTTGTTTCATCTTAGAAATTCATGTGAATTTTGCACTCTATTTCACGGTATATCGATGTTGACCTTAACATAAAATTGTTTGCTTTTGATTTCTAAAATATTCAAATGAAACTAAGGCTTATTCCCCATGGGTTAGTATCTCCCAGAATCTTATATGTGCCGCCGACTAAAAAGCAGATGTAAAATGAGTCAGGAAGCTAGTGATTCAACAGGGACACCACTGGCCATCTCAGGCTCCAATTATTAAGATAAATAAAATAATGCAGAAACACAATTAGAAGAGAAGGTCTTTCTCTGAATTGTTAACTCTGGGTACTGGCCACAGAATAGAAACAGAAATGTATGAGCAGTCTTCAACTAAAGCAGAAAGGATTTAGAATAACAGTTCTATAAAAGATTTCTGGACTCAATGTTTGTCTTAGGTTGGGTTCCCTAGAAGCAAAGCCTGAAACAAGAATTGGGGTGTGTGTGATTTACTGAGGGGCCTCTCAAGAAGAGGAGTGAAGGAAGCAAGATGGGACTAGGAGCCGAGCGAAGATTGTCCTTAGGAAAAGTCTAGGCTTGGCCTGATTTGCAAGGAGCTCTGGAGCGTGGATCATACCAGAGTTGTCTTACCTTGAGGCAAGAGTGCTGGCATTTTGTACCCCACCGTCAGCTAGTCACTGAAGAGAGGCTGCTTCCAGAGGGAATGGTGCATCTGGGTGATGTGATTCCTATTCACCCCTGGGCAATTCTCTGTTAGCAGCAAACCCTTCTAGCAGCCCAGTAAGGAGATCTGGTGGGCTACAACAGTGCCCACTACAGCTTTCATGATAGTATCTAACACTGGCGTTCCCATAATGCTGTTCTTTCATTTAGAGATTGTATCCTGTTTGATTTAATCCCTTCAATATGAACTGATGTTTTCTTTTCTAAACTTGCCGATGTGACCACTGTGGGCAGCCATTGGTTTCTGCTCTTGAAAACAAAATTCCCAGGCGATCCTGGTGATTTTTCACTCAATGCCTTGCTCATTTGTCATCTCATTCAGGTGCAGTTCCTGAGGTGGTTCCCTTCCTTCCCACTTTTAATTTCCGTGTGGTCCTGCCCTGGCCATATCCATCAGTCCAGAGGAGTTTTTTCCTGAACACAGAGTCCCAAGGAAATAACAAAAGGGCAGCTCCGGCCTTATCGTTCTAGCTGATTATTTAAACAGCTGCCAGAGAAGTGCAGCTGCGTTGGCAAGAGTCCACAGTAGGAAGGGAGTGAACCACCTAGTGAGCACAGTCACTGCAGTTACTGGGCAGGGAGGCACCTTGAGTGCCGAGTGGCCTTTAGACACAGAGATTACAATGGTCTTGCAATCACTGTGAGTGATTGAATATTGGGGACGGTGTACTACTTTCAGACTGTACAAAATCTGGAAATGGTTTAATGAGTGCATACGTTAATCAGAGTTCTTAATTCAAAATTATCTGGAGGTAGGCACACTGCTTTTTTTTTTTAACCTTTTTTACTTCTTTCCCATCCCATTCTCCTCTCTGTACCCATTCCACTGTCCCCCAGCTGAGCATGCAGACACCATAACTGCTTGTCCATTTTCTGTGAGTGGAACCTGAAATAGTCTAAGCAGATCTCAGGAGTTCAGAAAAAATTTCTGAGAATTTACAATAAAGCTTACTCCCAGTGCAATGATTGCAATGATTTTATTTTTATTTTTTGTTCCAAGAACTCATTCTAAGTGATAAATAGTATGTATATTAAGTATGTAGTTGTTCTTTCTGGAAAGAGCAGCTTTGTTTGTTTGTTTGTTTGTTTATATAGTGGGTTCCAGGTTCTTTGCTGTATTGATTGCTAACACTTGACCAGAGAGTTCTCTTTTTTCATGGAGTTTCTCATGAAATTACTGCTTCGGAATATATTTTGGGAAGCCTCGGATTTGGTATTAGTCTGGGTTTTCCATAGAAGCAGAAATAATAGAAGATAATAGGTAGAAGAAAGCAAGAAAGCAAGAAAGCAGGAAGGAAGGAAGGGAGGGAGGGAGGAAAGCGGGAAGGAAGGAAGGAAGGAAGGAAGATGAAGGAAGTTAAATAGAAGGAAGGAAGTAGCTGTAGTAGCTTTGTATGAAGGAAAGAAGACAGACAGACAGAAAGAAAGAAAAGAAAGAAAGAAAGAAAGAAAGAAAGAAAGAAAGAAAGAAAGAAAGAAAAAGAAAAGAAAGAAAGAAAGATAGTTAGATACTATATGGAATAGGCTCATACGATAGTATTGGCTGAGAAGTCTAAAATTTGCAGTTGGCAAGCTATAGACCTAGGAAAGCTGATAGAATAATTCCATTCTGAGTCCTAGGGCCTAAGAACCAGGAAAGTCAATGGTTTCAATGTGATTCCAAGTCCGAAGGCAGTATATGATTTTCCCAGCCTGAAGACAGTAAGGCTAAGAGTGAAATAAATCAGACAGAGAAAGACTAATACCATATAATCTCACTTATATGTGGAATCTAAAAAACAAACAAAAAAAGTGAACGAACAAAACAGAAATAGACTCAGATATAGAGAACAAAATGATGGTGTTAGATGGGAGGGGATGTGGGGGCTGGGTGAAAAAAGTGAAGGGATTAAGGGGAGAGAATTCTTTCAGTCTTTTATTCTTTTCAGGCCCACCTACCTTGGCCTTTGCTCACTCTACCAATTCAAATGTTAATCTCATCCAGAAACACCCTCAGAGACACATACAGAACCAAATATCTGGGCATATGTGGCCCAGTCAAATTGACACATAAAATTAACCATCAGAGATCTATTCCAACTCGCTAAGGTTCTAATACCCCAGATCAGATCCCAATCAGCTCTATTTTCTATGGGCATGAAAATATACTTCTTGAGGCCACAGTTTGTTCATTTGTGAAATGAAAAGTTTGGACAAGATAATCTATGGGATTCTGACTATGTGATTTAATATTCTTTTCTGAAATTCATAAAAATGCACTCATAATCATGTTTGATCTTTCTTTGAAATACAAGAGTTCGATCTGGCTTTATACCTAGAATTGTGTATATTTATAAGAAAAAGGATTTGGAACTGTGGTGGCAGAGATAGTAAAATAACAAATTTTAATCCAAGCAAAAGACTGTATTCCCAAACCTCTCCGAAAAACTAAGGGTGGCTAAAAAATATAAGTGTAAACTGTTGAGTGGTACTTCTGGGAAAATTATTTTAGAGGGACACAAACAGCTAGAACAGACCCTACTTTTCTTTTCTCCCTTCCTCCTGCTCCTTGCCTGGAACAGAGATGTAATATTTGGAACTCCAGCAGTCATTTTGAACCATGAAGACGTGAGACTGGAAACCATACACCAAGAATGACAGAGGAGAAAAATAGAAAGAATCCAGGTTTTATCTGACAGAATGGCACCTTTGTACTTGCCTTGAACATTTACCTCTAGACTTCTTTTATATATTGGAGAAATGAACTTCTACCTTGTTTAAGTCACTGTTATTTTGAAAGTCTTTAATAGGAGTTGAATTCAATTCTGAGCTGATACCAGAGAGAGTCTAGCTTCCGATTTGCTCAAAACAGTATTTCTCAAGCTTTAGCAGGCATTAGAGGGTTTGTTACAACGCAGATTACTAGGTTTCTGATTAAGTAAGCAGTGGGTAAGGTCAGATAATTTGCATTTCTAACTAGTTTCCAGTGATGCTGATGCTGCTGGTCCGGGGACCACACTTTGAGAACCACTGTCTCAGGACATCTCCAAATCATTTGGGCAGAGGGAAAGAAACCTTTGCCTCTTGACAAAGTGGTGTTACAACCTAGATTATAGGGATCAGCAAAATGCTGCCTTACCAAATACCTTTAGATTTTACTTCCAAACTCATGATGAATGGCATCCTGAGATGTTTCATTTAAATGCACAGGACATGATAGGTCCTGAGTTCTTTCTCTAAGTGCTGAGAAGCTAGAGGTGACAAGCTACTCAGCTCTAAGAATATGGGCAAAGAAATGGTTCTCTAGAAGGCTGTGTGCTTTGCTGTTTTCAATGTGGGGTGTTGCTATTTCTGTCATCTCCCCAAAAATCTCTTTCAGTGTTTAGAACATTCACAGATGCTCTCTTTATTGATATCAAGATCCGGAGGGACATGTTTTTTTCCTAAAGGGAGCTGAAGAAGACAGACAACCAAGTCAATTTAACCCAGTGTTTTGGAAAGTCACCTCAGGATGTGTCCAGTCTGAGGAAATGTCACTTTCCCAAGTCCCCTCAGGGCAGCCCTTCGTTTTCTGAAAAGAACAGTGTCTGAGGGGGTTTTCTTCACCAGTGACAACTGGGAAACTCAGTAACCTGTGCACAAGAGCTGCAGAAATCTGTCAGAATGACCAGTGGACTGTGGCTGCTGCGGCTCAGAGCAGCCTATTCCCTGGGAGTTGCCACAGCACCTTTCATGGGGATTGTGGCAGCAAAGTCTTGGGCTTCAAGACTGTGGTTTTGTGTTCAGGATTTTAAGGAGAGAGAGAAGTGTCAGCACAGGCAAATTCAAGTCTCAGAGAATCCTCAGTTCCTCCAGCCCATGTGCCCCTTCGCCACCTCTTCGGACCTGTTCCAAGAGCACAACTTCCTCAGCCCCCAGCAGAACTCATCAGCCCAGGTCTGAGGTCTGTGTACTTACCTATTTGCTTCCACTTTTTTTTTTTTCCCTCTCTCTCTGGCCACTTGGCATAGACTAGGTGCTTGATAAAAGTTTGTGGACCAAATGGGTGGCAAATGTGCAATGATTCAAAATATGAATCAGCTAAGACAGCCTGGGGTAAGCAACTGGTGGCATCTTTATTTATTTCTTGTCTTTTTCCATTCAGCCTTTTTCCTCCTTTCTTCATGGGATACCATGGGGGCTTCAAGTCAGTACTTTATTGAGACATAATTTACATAGAGCAAAATGGACAAATCTTAACTGTGCTGTTTGATAGTGGTCTAAACATTTCCCAGATCAAGAGAAGAACATTTCTGTCACCCCAGAGCATCCCTTCATGCCCCTTATAGTCACTTGTCCCCCACTCATAGCCCCGGAAGGAAAATCACTATTCTGATCTTTATCACCACAGATTAGATTTCTCTGCTTTTGAACTTCATATAAATGTCTGGCTTCTTTCACTCAGCACTGTGTTTTTCAGATTCAGATGGTCTTTACTTAATTTTCTTAAAAACCAAATTACTTGACCTTGAGCCTCTGTGACATTGGGCTGCCAAACATTTATTGGAATCAGTGTTAGGGTCCTCATGCCCAGCCTCAACTATAAGGTCATGGCAAATCTGAATAGGGAGGAGGGGAGGTCTCAGGCACAGAAACACTTAGTGAGGTCCCTCCCTTTCTCATGCCACTCTGACTGGCCCATTGAGCTTGCATAGCACTTGGAAACTAAGACAACTGGGCTCCCTGTAATTCCTAGACGAGGGACCTCTCTCTGATGAGGCCCAGAGCCACAGTGCCTAGAGAATGCCTCCTAGGTGTCCTTCCAGCACCTTTGGGGTCCTGTCTCCCCTCAAGGCTTCACCTTGGATCCTCCGTACCAGGGGCCTTAGACCATCATCAGCTGGCCATTCTGGGGGAATCTCCATCATCCTCCCCTCCTTCCCATTCCCCCAACCCAAGGAATCTGCCTTTGTGTCCCTTCTTCTTCCTTTAACAAAAGTCAAGAATGAGATTGCTTTCTTCCAGCAACTTCTTTGTAGCCTGGTCTGGGCCTGAGACCAAGGAACACAAAGTCCATCTTTGAAGGGGTCTCCTGGAAATAGTATTCCAGGACTCCACCTCCCCTGCCCTTTGACTGTTCAGCAACTTCTTCAATCCACAATAAATCATTCACTTTGGTGAATAATTAAAGTCACTCTTTGGCAAGCTATTTTAATTCTTGTTTCTTGGATTTCCAAAATAACTCCTCCGTACTGTCTTCTCTCTGCTTGATCTTCCTACCCAATTCCCTCTCCACACCCAAACACACATACGTCTTTATCCCCTCAGCTGATAACTTACTCCAGATTCCTGTGAGAAAAGGGAAGCAATCGAACTACAACTTCAACAACTTATCATTCCCAAATCTGCAAGGCACTGGCACCCAATCCCTCAGCCTCCCCTCCTGCTACTGAGGAGATCCAACATCCTCTGAATCCTATGTCCTCTTCCCTTTTTTAAGAACTTGACTCTTGAAATTACCCTCTCTCTCCTGTCACCAATTTCTCCCTCTTTATTGGATGATTCCCTTCAGCACACAAAGATTCTCTAGTTTATTTTATCTTAACAAACAAGTGTCCTGGAACCACTATATTAGTTTCTTAGACCTGCTGTAACAAATTACCACAACTGGGTAGCTTAAAACAACAGAAATTTATTCTTTCGCACTTGCGGAGCTTAGAAGTCTGAAATCAAAGAGTTGGCAAGGTCGTGCTCCCTCTAAGGACTCTAAGAGAGGATCCTTTTTGCCTCTTCCAACTTCTGGTAGCCCCAGGTGTTCATTGACTAGTGGCAGCATATCTCCAATCTCTGTCTCTGTTTTCACATGGCCTTCTCCCCTTGTTTGTCTGTCTCTGTCTTATCCCCATCATACTGGATTAGAGACTTATTAAATGTACAAAAGCATATGTCTAAAAAGCAATGTACATACTTTAATTAAAAAATACTTCATTGCTAAAAAATGCTAACCATCATCTGAGCCTGTTGGAAAAATGGTGCCAATAGACTTGCTTGATGCAGAGCTGTTTGTATGGAAAAGCCATTAGAAGCAGCTTGGGTGGGCCAGCAAGTTCAGTGGGGCAGGGTCTCAGGGAATCACCAGAGCAGGGCAAAGGGTGTTAGGGTGATGGACAATCAAATATGGTGCCCGCCGGCAGCTGCATCTTGGGAAGGGGAAGGGTTCGACAAAGGAACAACGGCTTCTGCCAGCACTTCCATCTGGGATAAAGCTCCCCTTCCAGCCCTCATCCTGAAGCCAGACAATTCAGTTACTCCCTGGCACCTTTCAAGCTGCTGCCTCAATTCTGGAGCTCAGAGCAAGTCTGATGAAATCTCATTTGTTTATTTTTGTTTTTGTTCCTTTTGCTTTTGGTGTCAAATTCAAAAAGGTTTAGGTTGATAACTCTAGGTTTAGTACTGGAAATTTAAATAAAGTTACCCTTTATTTAAATTGGTGTTTTCCCTTTATTGAAGCCACATCTTAGCAACACCTTGATTTTCCTTCATGGAAAGTTCTCCATAAACACATTATCCCCCACTTGACCCTGGAGAATTAGTTCTTCATATAGCATTTTTAACATTTATTTTCAGTAGCTTCCCAGATTCATCCTGAATAATCAATAACCACCATTATCTTAGGGTCATGATAAACTCAGGCAGAGTAAAACCATTTAGAAAAATGTTCCTCTTTGAAGTCGAACACTATACTTAATAGTTTCCCCCTGCTTTTTGAAGGTTCATGTTAGGTTCCTTTGATTTTATAAAAGACCTACATTAGTATCTGTTTTCTCTAACTAAAAAAAAAATCTGAAGAGGATTTTCATGAAAATAGCGTTCAGTATTTGTTTGGCAGTGAGCTGCTTATAGAGGCAGTGTGTGACATGAACAGTGAGAGTGGCCCTTGTCAAGCTCCTTCCACAGGAACCACACTCAGCATCTCAGCATCAAGCTGCCATAGTTTTGAACTGTGTCTGTGAGCATCTGTGCTCCATCTCCATTTATTCTGTGAATCATTAGCAAAATGTGCCCTAAGGTAATTGCTTCTTAGCTTGATGCCATTTTGGCTTATGAAAGGTTTCGTGGGAATGCTTACTTGCAGATAGTGAGGGAAACTTCTACTATAAATATCAGGTGGTCGATCTAGCTGGTGTGTTTATCGATGATATTACTTTTTCTTGCCTTTTACTTATTTACGCTTTCTTGTGATAAGGGTTAATTGTGATTAAAAGAAATTAGAATGTTCAAACAAATTAAGAAAATATTTTAAAAGAAGGATGTTATGATATAATTTAATTATTAAAATTGTATAAAAAAACAAATATATAGTCATATTCATTTAAACATCAATTTTTTGCACTATTATCATGGTTTGAATTTTCTTCCCTTTGAAGCTTTAAAAGAGTAATATTAATAGAAGATTTCAAAAACATATTTATTATAAATGAGAAGACCATCCCTTCACATCATTTATGATGTCTACAGAAATGAGTTAGAGACCACCTCCCTAGGAATGAGAAATCTCTTGGTCCAAACAAGGATCAGTCATTTTAGAGACTTTTTCAATGTGTAAAGTCAGGGAGGCCAACATGCGCTATCTCGTTTGATTGGTGCTACTTACAGCAATAGTCATATCTGCCTTGGTGAATCATTTGGGATTGGGGTTGGGTGCCTCCTCAGGGTGAAGCAAATTGATTTATGTCCAGGGCTTAAAGAATAATTTTCCCCAAGAGCCACAGTAAGATGCAGGTAAATTTCCAGGTAGAAGCTGGGAAGAAGTTGCCTTAGGAGACGCATCAGGAGGCTTGGTGTTTTCCAGACAGAATGAATCTCCACTTTCTTCCTCTAATAGATAGGGCAAAAAACAATCAGCTTGCGGAGAATCAATACTAAAAGTAGATTAATGAGGGCATCCAAACACCCAGACGCAGCCCTAGCCAAACCGGTAAACTACAGTGAAGGAAAACATCAACAAAAGGAAACGGTAACCTACAGAATGGGAGAAAATATTTGCAAATCTTATATCTGATAAGAGGTTAATATCTAAAGTATATTAACAAACTCATACATCTCAATAGCAAAAATACAATCTAATTAAGAAATGAGCTGAGGATCTAAATAAACATTTTTCTAAAGAAGACATACAAATGGCCAATAGATACATGAAAAGATACTCAACATCACTAATTATCAGGAAATATAAATTAAAACCACAACGAGAGATCGCTTCATATCTGTTAGAATGACTATTATCAAAGAGAGGAGAGATAACAAGTGCTGGCAAGGATTCGGAGAAAAAGGAACCCTCATGCACTGTTGGTGGGAATGTAAATTGGTACAGCCACCATGGAAAACAATATGGATATTCCTAAAATAATTAAAAATAGAACTACCAAAGGATCCAGCAATTGTACTTCTGCACATTTATCCGAAGAAAACAAAAACACTAATTCAAAAGGATATATGCATCCCCATGTTTATTGCAGCATTGTTTACAAAAGCCAAGATATAGAGACAACCTAAGACCTAAGTGACCATTGACAGATGAATGGACAAAGAAAATGTGGTGTGTGTGTGTGTGTGCGTGTGTGTGTGTGTGTGTGTGTGTGTGTGTGTGTGGAATAATAATGGAATAATGGAATATTATTCAGCTATAAAAAAGAATGAAATCTCGCCATTTGTATCAACAAGGATGGACCTTAAAGGCATTATGCTAAGAGAGATAAGTCAGATAAAAACAAATACCATATAATCTCACTTGTGTGTGGAATCTTAAAACAACAACAACAACAACAACAACAAAACAACTAAGCTCATAGATACAGAAGACACATTGATGATTGCCAGAGGTGGGGGACAGGGAGAAGTGTCGAAAGGTACAAACTTCCAGTTACAAAATAAATAAATCACGGGGATGTGATGTACAGCATGGCAATTATAGTTAATAATACTGTATTGTATATTTGAAAGTTGCTAAGAAAGTAAATCTTAAAAGTTCTCACCATAACAACAAAAAACTCTTTAACTATGTATGGCGATGAATGTCAACTGGACTTACTTTTGTATACATTACATTTTGTAATGTATACAAATATCAAATCATTATATTGTATACCTGAAACAAATACAATGTTATATGTCAATTATACCTCAATAATTTTTTTAATTACTGGTTTTTTGCTTCCTGGTTCACTTCTGAAAAGAGCCATACACAAGGCAGAAAATATTGGTAGACTTTGTCCCAGTAGAAGCTTCATCTTTATTTCATCTCTCCGAAGTCATAAGTCATTACCAGCAATTCACGTGACTGAATCTTCAATAGAAAACTTGGTCTGATAGCTATGCTATTCTATGAGAGAGTTTTTTCAAGTGACATAAAGTAATAAAAAGTTATCACAGAAAATCAGTCTGCCCAGTTAATCTTACCTCTTCTGAACTCAGAACAATCTTTATGACAACTTGTTTCTAAACCATGTCAGTAGCCATTAGAAGCAGAGTCTCAGAGATTTGGAGTTAGCAAAATATTTTTTTGCAAATGACCTGATGGTAAACAGACCATCTGGTTTCTGTCTCAACTGTTCACAACTGTTCGAAAAAAAGCTGTGGATAATATGTAAAGGAGTAGGTAATGTTTTTCTCTAATACAACATTATTTATAAAAACTGGAGTGGCCTGTAGGCCTTAAGCTATAGTTGCAAATCCTTCTTTTAGAATTCTCAAAGCAAATGACCACTCTTGGTGGATTCTTTGCAAGAGAGAGAATATCAAATCTGGAAAAGATAAAGGTAAAAAAAAATTTTTTGGGGGGGGAATGAAGCTCCAAAATCAAAACAAATAAACAACAAAACAAATTAAAAAATGCCACCAAAATTTATGTTGGTTTTACTAGAGAAAGAATGGTTTTGCAAACTTATTTTTTAAGCCAAAGAAATATATTTGTTTCTCAAATGAACATTTTAGAAAATATCAGTGTATAAAAGAGATTAAATAGAAGTTGCTGTGTTTGAAAAAGGGAATGTGACTGCTAATCTTCTCTTTTGCCCTCTCAGCAACCTCCTTATGTATTTCTAGAAAGTTCCCGGATCTCTTGAATAGAATTTAAAATACATTTCTCTAGTATAATAGAAAACTCACCTTCCCCCAAGTTGGACTTCGAGATTTAGCAAATAAAAATACAGGATGTCCATACAGAAATTTGAATTTCAGATCCATGACACACACTTTTTCACTACAAGCATGTCATATGCAGTATTTGGAACATACATATACTAAAAAGTTACTCATTGATCTGAATTTCAAATTTAACTGGGGATCTTGTATTTAACTGGCAACTCAACCTCCGCTTCTTTATTTAACTTCTCTGTGCTTCAGTTTTCTTATCTGTAAAACAGGAGAAACGATAGTACCTACATAATAGGATTTTTTTTTTTTAAAAGAACTTAATATTTGTAAAGTACATAGACAAGACACCAGGGAGATTTGCAAAAAGCCTTGTTGAGACACAACAAGGAGGTGGCAATCTACAGACCAAGGAAATAGGCCTCAAAAGAAATCACAGCTGCCGACACCTTGATCTTGGATGCTCAGCCTCCAGAACTGTGAAAAAATACATTCCTGTTGTTTAAGCCACCAAATCTATGGGACTTTGTTATGGCAACGCTAGCAAACTAATAGAGTCATCAAGCATATGACTTTAGAAATATATTTCCATTGGCCACTTCAGAAATTGAGATGTTTTAAAAATATGAGTTAAAATGATGATATTTTAATAAATTGATCTGATGATTCCTTTTATTAAAAACACTCTGAAATATTTCTTATTTTTATACTCTTTAAAGTCTTGTTTTCTTTGACATTTGTAACTCATTTGAAGTTTATTTTTTGTAATTGTCCTGTGTTATAAATTGTTCCAATAGATAAAAGTAAAGTGATTTGAGAAAGTGAGGTTTTGGCCAAAAGCAATACAATTCTTATCCACAAATAAGTAACTTGAGTTTGCATCTTAAAATCCTGTCACTTCAAATTTTCTTTTCTTCTTCTTTCTCCTCTTTTTTCCCCTAGATTTAATAAACTAGATAAAGAGTAGGTGTTTACTTTTAGTTTTTTTGCGGTATTCATTCTTTCATCTAAGCCAGGCGGTTAAATATAAAACTCATCAATATGCAGTGTAAAGTGCCCATGACAGTATCTTGGAACTGACTCTCAATCTTGTTGAATATGTTCTTGTGCTTTATTTCCCATCAAGTTAACTTACTAGTAAATCCTTTTTATTGGTGTGCAAACTCTTTGAGGTCTAAATAATCTCCTATGTCCTGCAAAAATATAGATTCGCTTTCTTCTCTTAAAAGACACTCATAATATCCAGGATTTGCTTCAAAGTAATGAGAGACTGAGGGGGAATGAAATAAGCTTAGTGGTGAGATGACTGTTGTAGCTGCATGATAGGCACATTGTGGATTATTGTGACACTGTTTGCTTTGGATATGTTTAAAATTTTCCATATTGCAGTAGATTCCGGATTCTTCACTCCGTTTAAGTAATAGATTTACACACACATGCCCTTTGCTGTTGGTGCAGTGCCTGCCACTCTGCTAAGCATAGTATACATCCCCTCTCCTCAGATGTTGGACTCAGCCAAGGACATTCTTTGGCCAATAGAATGTGAGTAGAGTTGACATGGGATGTCCAAGCAGGGCCATTAAATGTGCTTGCGTGGTTTGCCTTGTCCTCTTAAATTCACACCCTCTGCTGTGAGAAGAGTGAGCCCTGTGTAGCTGTTGTTCTTGCAATCATGATTCTTGGAAAGAATGTAGAGCAGACCAGAACTTGACTCACAACTTGGGGTCCTGCCCAGCCCCACTCAGCTCAGCCAAAAATGGTCAAGCCACAGCCAACCAGCAGACCTATGATAGTAAAATAGACTTTTGTTGTTTTAAGCCAATGAAGTTTTAGAATTGTTTGTTATACAGCAATATTATCAGAGACCTAACTAACATACATAAATATTTTTATAAAGAAAAATACTGTTAAAACTCTATTCTACATTAAGAAGTGTATGCTATATTAGTTGATATAATTAAATTTGATCTGTTGTTTAGCTGGTTTCCTACGTAGAGTTTATCAATATCACTATGTAACAGAGTAGCTCCAGGCCAGGAACCTGTACCTGGGCCTTGGATATTCTGGAAATAAAAACACCAGGAGGGCCAGCAGAGTTAGACGTGCCCATTTATTACTCACAATACAAGGAGGCCTCAGCACTTGGTCGGTTGGAGCTGCAGGAAAAGGCAGTGGGCCAAGAGCAGGCATTGTTTTGTATGCAAGCAGAGGGGAGGGAGATTGCCTCATCCTGGAGAACGAGGGCCTTCCCCCGCAGATGAGAGGCAGACGTGCTTGCTGCCTAGCTAGTGCTGGGGAGGACTGAATCGCCATGTCCTCAAGTGGAGCAGGGAGATAATGTCCATGGGAATGGCCAAAGGGGCAGTTAGTGCCCATGGGAGCAATGGGAAGTGTCCACAGCCCTGGGAACGTTTTGTTCATTGTCCTCCTTGGGGCTGCTGACCCAGCAGTCCTCTTTGCCTCCCATGTGGTGGAGGGGCTATGTTTGAATTAACCTCACACTACATAATAAATTTTAAAGCTAGTTACTTATTCTACCACTGATCCCCTTGGGTCCTGCCCTATCCATAGTAATTGAAAGGGGTAACTTAGGACTTTTTTCTGTTGTTGCTTTAAAGGCCAGAGATACACCCAAGCTCTGTGTAAGGGCAGACAGAATTCAGAGATCTCACCAGAATCCTAGGGCAGGAACCATGGCCTAGCTGATCCTTAGGAAAACAAGAATTGAAATTGGAACCAAGCTTCCGAGGCTCTCGGAGAAAGCTCTCAAACAGAGAAAAAGAAATAGGTGCTTTAGGTGGGGAGCTGATGGAATAATCAGAAACTGTTCCCACCATAGCTGTAGATGACTCAGTGGTGGGCAGAGGGGCCAAGTGGTTGGGTACACAGCAGCTGTGATATTATTTGATTAGATCCAGAATGGATGTAACTAAAGAAAACACTCTTGTACCCAGCATTTCAAATGAATTATCGTTTATGTTTTGTATTCTACCACCTGTAAAGTATATCTAAATTGTCCAGGGAAAGGGAAAAAGACCTGAAAGGTCAAAAACCAAAATAACAGCATCCTATCTCTCTTGCCCTCCTCTCCCTCCTAGGCATCCCTCTGCCTGGAAGAAGCAAAGAACCAAAAGGCACATCTCTTCAGGAGGAGGCATGGCCGGGCACCTCTTCCACACCCAGCCTGCCTCTTCATACTACTTTACAATTAGGTATCTGGATTTTTTTTTATATCGTTCCCCCTCAATTTCAAGGAGGGAGAATGACATTTGTGAAGCTGACCTAACTTTTTCTTGAAACAAAGAACACTCTGGATATGTTACTATTCCCCAAAGGAACAAATCCTTCCAACTGAAAAATACAGTGTAGCCAGAAAAACAAAGTAAAGGGCACAGAGCTGTCTAGATTATTTTGCGAAAGCATGGTGAAAAGGTAGTTTTGATTGCATTTCTTCTATATGTCATGCACTCAGGAAGGATGGAGTAAAAATATTACAAGATGTTTAGTCAATGAAATGAATTCCACTGGGCACCCATCGTGATATCCCTGAGCCTATCTATCTATTGTGGAACATGGGCTGAGTTCTCTCACTGCTCACTGCCTTAGTCTCACAGGTTACAAATCCAAATCCCCAAGAATTGCGTCTCATTGGTCCACTCCATGTTATTAGATGGGGCCACGTGGGCTCTGAAATGCCAACCGATGGGTTACTTTGGATCAGGATGAGTGCCATAAGCTATGGTTTGCAGGAATAGGGCACTGAGGGAGCTCTTTGAAACTATCAACAGGGATGTTTCCTGGGAAGTTGCATACCTCAAGACTTATGGAGGAAACTGATTTCCACATGCTCTGCACGAGAATTTTCCAAAAAACTTTCCAATCTTAATGTTTATTCACACCAGTCAGTGAAGTCTGTCTGTAAGGTGGCACGGTCGGCAGAAGGTACAAGTATTAATCTCGCCAGTAAGACTGCAAACACGAACGCCTGCTGCCAGCTGGTTGCAAGGAAAGCTGCATTCGAAGTGCTTCTGTCAGAGTGCACGGACATCGCCCCAGTGAGGTGTTCTTAAGATCTACTCATTATTTTGGGGTTTAGGTTCTGTTTTTAATTTAAGAATAATTTACTAAATTATGCAGAATGTGCCCTGGACAAAAATGTGAAGTTTTTTGAGGCACTTGGATGGATTCCACTTCCAACTCCCATCTCCGAGGCTCCTCACTGCTCAACCTGTCCTGTTGGGAAAGAAATTACTCTGCAAAATAAGCTCGCCCTCCACGTGTGACTTTTTCTGGGATACCCAAGTCAAATTTCCAAAAGACATTTCCCTCGACGTAAAGATAGCAGGGCCTCAATTTCCTAATCTGCACAGCGGTTACCAAGAAAAATCCTACCTAGATCAAAAAACAGTTTTAAAAATTAAGTTAAAGAATGAGAAAACAAACAGAAAAGTCCACAGAGCTGTAAAAATATGAGCTCTTATGGGATTTTTCTCCCTAGAGGAGTCCTTTTGGGAAGGCAAGATTTTTTCCCTCAAAGTAATAGTGGAAAGAGGGTGGCCCCAACAATTCTTCAGATTGTGCCATATATCTGAATTTGCCTATTCCATCTTTACTTGTGGCTCAGTCTGTTCTCCTCATGGCTTAGAAGTCCACTAAGATGCTGGTTATCTTAAGTGGAGGCAAGTCAACAGCTACACAACCATGCCTTGGCCTGTTCTACAACAAAACATGCCTATTGACTTCGTTAGAGTCTGGCAAACATTTTTTAAACACACATTCTATGCCAGACATGAATCAGAGCTATCTGGGCTTGAAAGTCAGGGATGGTTCTCAACGATCTTTTTTTTTTTTTTCTGGTTCAATGTAGGCTCCTACCAAATCTGTTGGAATAAAAATGAGTCAGATAATGTCTCAGCAGACTGTAGGCGAGAGAAGAAGAGATGAAGCAGAATGCAAGCACGGGCCGAAGTGTAGAGGGTGTCCCTCTTCTCTGACACCAGCTGACACCCCCAGCTACCAACCCCTTAGTGGTGCTCATAGCATGTACAGAGGTGCCCACCTAGCTCTTCGTAGGCTCTCTTCTTACATAAGTTTGGGGGCAAATTTAGGTTAGTGCCTCTGACAACTAGAGAAATAAGAATTCCTTTTTTTCTGAGGTTTTGTTAAACCTTTTATAGCCATTGCTTGAACATTCCGCAAAAGTTCATCCTCTTAGTAGATGCCCTATTTACAGTGACAGTTATAGCTGAAATGAAAGAAACTTTTTCTTCATCCTCTTACTTTCAATATTGAAGCCTAAGCCACCATGAATTAGAACTAACCTGCCCCAACAAATCTGATTAATAAGAATAGATCAGATGTGCTCTTTGTTATGTGTAGCTATCCTTGGCAAGGATGACCTATGATGGTAGGGAGCCGGGAAAGCCTAAGCCAATTCGGTCTAAGCTGATTCCTGCCTCTCCTTTGCATCATCAGTTTTAATTCTTTCCCCACTGGACCTCTCACAGCAGAGGCTAATAAGTAGTCATGTTGGACAGATCTTTCTTTTCACTGTCTTTCATTGTCTCTGCCTGTCCTCTTGTCCCATGGCAAAACAGGGCATGCAGAGGAGAGAAGCTGCAGCAAGGGACTTATATAATTCAGAGACTTCAAGAAGAGCTGATGGAGTTACGCGACTCTATCCTAATTATTTCCCCCTCGGGCTCCAATTACATGTTAGGAACGTTCAGGCTCTCTACAAATTTATCATCTTCAAATTCCCATGGATTATAAAAACCAAAGGGCCTGATCCCGCAGCTTAATATTGTTTCCAGTGCCAGCAGAAGGCTTAAAGGATTAGATCACGAGGAGCCCAGAGAGAATCGTTTTTGTCTTAAGTGGGTAAATAATGGCCTCAAATTTGGCTGAGGATCTTGCTGGAAAATCTCCCCTTTCTCATTATTATCAAAGAACCCACAGCCTTATTATTTCTTACAGTGACACTGTGACCCTTTGGACACAAGGCAAAGGCTGTGAGCGATCAAAGTTATTGCTTCACACATGTACAGCCACTTTACATGAGCCTTTTGCAGGGTCCTAAATTTCTTACCCTCTTTTGATGTGTTCACAGAGAATTTGGGAAAAGATGGGTTACTTCCCCTCAATATGTTTTTAATTTGGGGATCATAGGCATTTTTCATGAAATGACACAAATTCAAAACAAAGTTTCAGTTGGATGATGTTAGCTTCTGTTTGTTAAGTGCTTATCCAGGGCCAGGCATTGTGTTAGTGCACTCTGGTCAGGGACCCAGTGTAAGGCACATGGTACATGCAAAAGGTGTGGATGAAGGGTGTTCAGTGAAGGGACTATTTTGGGAAACCAACAAGGAAGTTGCCTGGCCAGCAGCAGCCTTACCACTGGTTGGCCTGAAGGAAGAGGGGTTTTAGGGCTAGTTAAGAGTTCCAGGTGGGGGGGCCACCAGACAGGAGAACTTGTCGACTGCTTTGGCCTTCCATTCTCCTAGATGTGCTTCCTGTTGGTCAAATCCAATCAGAAGCCAGGGGGCAAGGGCGTTGGTGGTATAGTCACTAGAGATCAGCTTCCTGGGGCACAAAGATGGGCTAGGCTGGATCTCATATTCACTTTATTGTTATCATCACTGTTTTACAGAGAAAACAGAAAGGTTAAATAACCAACCTAGGGTTACCCAGGCAGGGAATGGTTGAACTGGGGTTTGAACCCAGAGACTCTCTTTCTAGAGACTGATCTCTTAGTCACCACACTATCCTGCCATTGGGGTCTTCTGAGTACGAAACAGTTAAAGAATCCCAGAGTCCCTCTAGATTAGTGCTGTTCCGCTTTCATTCTTAGAGGTTATACATTTATCTATAAGACTAACAGTCCTTCCAACAGACTCTATATTCCAGGAGGTCAAGGACCTTATGTCTATTTTATTCAGTACTGAACTTCCTAACACAGAGCACATAGTATTCAGTCAGCATTTTTGCAAATGAATGAATGATTGAATTTATGGAGAACGCCCCATGGGCCAGGTTCTGGGCCAGATGCTACCTTTCTTTAGGATGACTTTCAGTAGCCCGGTTCTATAGACTTGCCTCCAGCAATCATCTTTTCTTCAAGTAGAAGGTCCTCTTCACTACTCTTCCAGCCTGAATTGTAGGAGTTTGGAATTTCAGACCATGCCCGTGAGGTGGTAGAATAAAGCAATTCAAGGGGCACTGAGATTTCTCCTCCCAGTCTCTGTTCATCCTTTCTGCTAACCTTAGGCTACTTCTGCCTCTCAGGGATGGCCCGAGCAGCAACCCTTCCTGTTCCCTCTAGAGAAGAAAGCATATGTGCCTTAGATTTCTATGTTCAGTTTGCTAGTATCTTTGCTTTCTGCCTTGTCCTTCCTACATTTCCCTTTCTCGCCCTCAAACCTGCAGCTGAAAATAGATACTCTTTGGCTTAGGATAGGCCATACCTGGTCTTTATTTCTCCCACTTTTCCAAACTGGGAAATCCCAGCTTATTGAACACCTGGCTTTCATTAACCGAGACTCACAGAGGTTGGTTATATGGTGGAAGGAAGCCAGCCAGGGGAGCGTGGGGAGTTTCCAGGCTGACTTACCTGCCGTAAAAGAGAACACTTGAAAACACGAACACTAAATCACTCATTTCCACTGGCATCCTATATTGGAAAAAGAAGAAATCAATGATGAGGTTCTTCCCTTCACCTTGAAATATAAGGAAATATGGCAATTTTTGACACATCTGGATTGTTGATGATTTTCTAAGTAGTCTCAGGAAGGCGAATACCTTGCCCTTTGTTTTAGAGAAACACTTCAATTTCCAATGTGTATAGTAGAACTGAAAAGTGAGAGAGAGGAAAAGTGTGTGTGTGTGTGTGTGTGTGTGTGAGAGAGAGAGAGAGTGTGAGCAAGCGTGTGTGTGTGTGTGTGTGTGGTGTATGTATGTATGTGTGTTGAGGGGGCAAGTCTTAAATTTTCATTTGGTCCATTTCCCTGTCTCTGGGACACTCCAAATCATCCAAGATTTTTTTTTTTTTAAGAATAAAGTGATTTAGAACTTTCTTTGCAACTTGCACGATGAACTGGCTTTTTAGAATTTCAGACCATGCCCGTGAGGCTTCCACAAGCTGCCATGGGTTTCTTTGACAAATTTTTAGCAGGAGAAAATCTGTCTCCTTCACTGCTGTTTTATCATGAATTCCTGCACATAGCCTAACCCTCCACAGCTGTCGGAGGGGCTCAGACATCTGAGGGTATGCAGTCAGGAGTTGTTATGTCAATATGAATCTGAAGTTCAATTTTCAACAAGATGTTGTTACAACATCATTCCCAAGACTTGTTGGACTTGATTGATGCTCAAGTTCCAAAGTTTTGGTTTTATGGGATTAGAGTCTCTCAACTTTCTCTGTAGTTGTTTCTTTCCTAGTCTCATCCCTTTAATGCTGGAGAATTCCAGATAAAGGGGTCTGCAGCAAATGTTTGTCATAAATGGTGGAGTACAAGAGACTCTTTATCTCCCCTGTTTCTGTGGCTTTATCCATAAGAGGGTGTGGATGACTAAGGGATGCAGCTCGGAGATGCAGGTGGGGATGGCTCCATCGGCAGGACTTATGACCTTAGACCTGTACCCATGAGCAGAGAAACAGTTGTAATGCAGAACAGGTTCATGAGGGTTCCATTCCGACAGGAAGGAACTATTTTTATTTTCTCTACATGAATATCTTGCTATGTGCTCATTCTACTCAGTCTGCAAATCAATTTCTTCTACTCTTTCTAGTGGTCCAAGCAGATAGTTCTAATCCAAGTGCCCTAAATAGACTAGAATTTCTATGTTCTGTTTCAAAAATTTCAGGGGAAAGGATCCAGTTGGCCTAGAACAGACTTTGCATCACATGTCCATGCTTTGTCCAATCGATTGTGACCTACGAAGAAGAGATGGAATGGGCTGCACAGGTTAGCCCTGGAGTTGGAGAATCAGTTCTCAGAGAAAGGAGTTTTAAATGGGCAAGTACACCCAAAAGGTGTCTATCATATCTAATTTAATCACTGCAGCATCCTACAGGGAAGATACTTTTATTTTCATTTTACAGAAATGTTAGTTGAAGCTTAGAGAGTTATTTTGCCTAAGATGTCATGTCTATTGGATGACTCTAAAGCTATTTCTAAACCTTAGTATATATTATTTTCATTGTAACGTTCATTTATTTCTTCAAAAATTGTTTCCTCAATTCTGGACACCTGAGCCATTTCTTTTTTTATAAGGTTTATTTTATTAGAAAATAGAGTGACTATTTCTATGCTTCAATGTAGGGGCCACAAAAATTACTTTATTAGATTTCAACTAAAAGCTTAGGAATATGCCCCCATAGAAGGGTCCCTAAAGATGAGAGAAGCCAGATTATCTATATCAGGGGGTCAGAAAACTTTTTCTGGAATGGAGTACATAGTTAAGATTTCAGACATTGTGGGCAGTATGGGCTTTCTTATAACTCTTCAGCTCTGTTGTTTTAGCAAGAAATCCCCAAAGCAGGAAAGCTACATACTACATAGACAATATGTCAGTGAGTGAGCATGGATGTGCTCCAATAAAGCTTTCATATGGATGTTGAAACTTGAATTTCATATAATCTTGACGTCAATAGAAAATCCTTGTGATTTTCGATAGTTTAAAAATATAAAAACCCTTCTTAGCTCAGTGGGCTGTAGTATACCATCCCCTGATTTACACTATTCTCAACTTGATATTAATTTACTCATTCAATAAACACTGAGAAGATGCCAGCTATATATTAGGCATTGTGGAGGGCATTGTGTGTATGTTAGAAACATATTCAGACCTTGCTTTCATGGAACTGACTGACCATTAGTGGGAAGACAATAATAATCAAAAAATCACACCAAAATTTTAAAAATTACAATAGTGATAAAGGCCATTAAAAGATAAAGAAACATTGAGCATGTATTACTAGTTTTAGGAGAAGGGTTAGTGAAAGCCCCTATATATTGAGATAGTACTTTCTGGTCTCTAGCATGAACTCCACAGCTGAAATTTATACTGCTGATTGCCACCTATTGCATGGTACCCCTTCGCCCTGGAGTGAGTGTCTAGTGTCGTATCGAGCTAGCCTTACCCACCTTTGCAGCTACGTAGATTTTCATTGGGCTGAGCCATCTTGTATTTGTTCCCACTGTATTTTATCTCGGTTCTAACAAACTGTCTTTTTAATTTGTCCAGGATCATAGTGAATTCTAGTCTGGTCCCCTGAGCCCTTAGCAACTCCATCTAGCTTCATTTTGCATCCCATTTTAATCCTTATTAATCTTTCATTCTTTCTGCCAGGCAATTGATAAGATATTCTACATTCAGAATAAAATTTCCTTTCCTCCTGGGTGCATGGTTCTGCTGCAGTTTTAAGAACCTAAAGATTGTTTATCCTATTTTCTTTGCTCAGAAGAGCAGCAAATACTTCATTCAGTTGGCACCAGTATGTTGCCAGCTTAAACAAACAGATCAGAATATTCCAGGATACAATGCTAAGATGTAAGATATATTTATCTCCAAAACATCCAGGTACTTGGTGTAGAATATGTCCCAGAAATGACTGAAATTCATTTAACCTCAGAACTCTCAGAGGCATAGTTGTAAATATTGGATTCGATAGTCAGAAAACGTTAGTTCAACTTTTAGCCCTGCAACTTAACAATTAGGTGACAGTGGGCCCTTCTGGGTTTCGGTTTCTTCAAATGGACACAGGTAAATAACAATGCTTCTGCTACAGAATTGTAAGCTCAAGGTCGACAGAAATCTCTTTTCATTATATGGGAGCATCTTATGGCTTCTTCGATAATCAATCCAGTGGAGGAATTCGATTAGTTGATTTGCATTTCCATGACTACGTGTCACATTCTGGGTGAAGATCCCAGAGAACTCAGTAAAAGGAGGGCAATCAATTAAATTTTCTTTGGTTATTTCACTGGTCACACATGAGGCAGTTTTAAAAAACGGTTGAAAATTCTTTGATATTCCTCCGGACTAGAGGTGTGATCTAATCCCCGCCTTTTGAATTTCGGTGTGCTTGCGCCTCTTTTGTAACCAATGGAACACAGCAGAAGCAATACTGCCTGAATTCTGAGGCAACATCAGTTCTGCCGGACTCTCAGGAGACTCACTGTGGGAAAGCCAGAAGTTAGGCACCATGTAAGAAAAGCAGTTACCCTGAGAATACCATGCTGGAGAAGTAGCTGTCAGAGGTCCAGTCATCAGCTCCAGCTGAGCCCCGCTGACAGCCTGCACCACCTGCTATCTGTACTGAATGAACCATCTTGGACGTCCAGCCCAGTTGAGCCTTCAGATGACTGCAGCCCTGCCAACATCTAATTGCAACTGCATGAAAGACCCGAAAAGATAATTGCTCAGCTGGGCCATCCCCAAATTCCTAAACAGACAAAATCAACATCAAAAAAACTGAAACTGTAATTTTTAGAGGGTAAATTATGTAGTGATATTGCCAGCAATAATGAGCAGAACCTATAGCAACGATAGCAAGTGACTGTTACCGTAATCATACCAGAGTGGTTGGTAGGGTTGCTAGTGATGCTTGTGAAATAACACGGATTTAGAATGTTAGATTTACACACATTGATTGTGACTTAATTGTGTCACTAGAACGGAATCAAATGAGAAGCATAATGGAAGTGATGAGTAGAGGTTCAAACCTTGATTGCCTCCCATTCCCATTCCCATTGGGGTGTGGGAGATAAGTGTGGCACTGACTCTTTTGAGCATAAATATCCATGACTGCTTAACACTGTCAGGCAAGGTCTGGTTTTACTTCCGTAAATTATCTATGAAACACAGACTACATCTGAACCTTAGCCACCACTTTAAAATGTGTACGTTTACTTATTATCAAAAACTGAATGAGGTGAGAAAGGAAGGAGTCCAATTATAAATACATCTGTCCCGGCCCCAATTTTGCAGAACTGTTTTAACCTGGCTAACTTTAACTGGCAACATATGACAAAATCCAAGATGGAATTTTTTCAAAAGTATATGAGGAATAAGGTAATGATTCATTCATTACCTGGGGTCTCTAAACTCTGAGGAATCTCTACAGGGGTATTCAAGTGTTTTTGTTTGATTTCTGAGTAAACATTTTATTGAATTATAACATATAATGTAGAAAAGTGCACTAAGCATGTCTTGATGAACTTCTTACAAGCAGGAGGTACCTAGGGAATGAGAGCCTAGGTCTGAAGACAGAACATTACCAGCTCTACAGGAGCCTCCTTGAACCACCTTCAAAGGTAACCACCATTCTATCTCTTAACACAATAGATTGATTTGACCTGTTTTTGAACTTGTATAAGGACAATCATATGTTTTGCTCTCATTTCTTTTTCTTCAATATTTTGTTTGTGAAACTCCCATGTGTGACCAGATATAGTTGCGGTTTGATCATTCTCATTGCACTATATTATTCCATTGTGCAGATATACCATAATTTATGTATCTGTTCTTCTATTGATGCTCTCGATTTATTTATAATATTTCATTCAGTTAATGAAGAATTTTAGTTGTAAGTTGTAGTTGGAATCAGTCCACGGAAGAGCTTGAGCATCTAATGTGGTAGCTTTTTTGGAATATGGGCTCACTATGATCTAATTGTTCATCTCCCACCATGAAGACACTTTGAATGGCAACCACTGTCTTTGATGAATTTTTTAATGGCCAAAAAAATGCAGAGTTGGCTCTATTTCTACCATTTTAGTGATACTGGTGAGTTATTTGAAGTCCTTTAGGCCTCAGTATTCATTGGACTACAGTTCTAAAAATGTCTGTGGTTCCTGTTGAGGATAAGTTTATAAGAAAACCATTAAGCTAAGGAAATTATTGAGCCCATGGAGTTTAACAAGAACAACCAAATCAAAATTTTGAATTACAGTTTGCAGTTTTTGTAGGCTTGTGAAAGATATGTTCATGATAGCTTCAGAAGCTATGCCATTAGGCAACTCTATTCATGTGAAAATATCAAGTGACATTAGACTCATATTAAAAAATAGAATATGCAATTCACACTTGTTTGAAAAAAAAGCAAGTTTATTAACACTTTTAACAGCAATGATGACTGCAATAAACAAAGGAAATCTTTTGGTATTAACAAGCATATGGGGTGTGTTTGGGGCGGGAACAGGCTGTGACATCTGGCCACAACTTAGACCTCCATCTGACTAGCTGACCTTTGTATGAAACTTAGGGACTTTGCATTAAACCCAAGAATTCTCTCCACATGATTCTTTGCTTACACTAACACACACCTTTATGCAGTGCTATTTTAGGGAGGATTATCCCAGCACCCTCTAATTAATCCAGTATCAACTCTATGTGTTGCCATAAGGTGCGTTCATTTGTTTAAGAGTTAGTTTTTTAAAAAATTTTATCAAACTTATTGGGATGACATTGGTTAATAAGATTATATAAGTTTTGAGTGTACAATTCTATAATACAGAAAGCAACAAATGAACAAACAAAACAAACAAAACTCATAGATACAGGAGTTAGTTTCTCAAAACCTAGAAATTGCTTCTTGCTTGGGTCATTTTGTGATTCATGAGGGCCATTTTCTATTAATTGGGGTAATATTTCTCAAAACCTAGACATTGTTTCTTGCTTGGGTCATTTTGTGATTCATGAGGGCGATTTTATATTAATTGGGGTAATATTATTGCTGTAATAAATAGCCCCCAAATATCAATTATTTATTGCTCACGGAACAGTCTAATGTTGGCATTCCTGGTCAGAGATCGGGCCTTCTAGGCAACATTCAGGAGCTCAGTTTTCTTCCGTTTTGTTTTTCTGCTTCCCTGGAGCCTCAATGTCCCTTGTAATTTTGTTGGCAAATGAGGAGAAAACAGAGAAAATAGAGAAGATGCTTCTGTCTGGAAAGGACGAACATCACTTCCACTCAATGGGTGGGAACTAATCACGTGGCCTGCCTAGAAGTAAGAGGTTCTGGAAAATGTTGTTTTTTGCTGAGCAGCTGCTTTTCAATTAAGTGCCACATCATAGTAGAGAACACATATTTAAGTGGAGAGCTAGCATCTCTTCTACAGAAAGAGTTGGGTATTATATTTTGCCTTATTTTACAAGAAATAATTATAACAGCAGTTAACACTTGTTGGGTTTCAAGTAAAGTATGAGTCTAAGGCTTCAAAATAGGTATACAAAAATATATAATTTTATTTCCTATAACTTGAAACAATTTACATTTTGAAGCTCTATCCCTCAGAAGGATCATTTAATTGGGGGTCTCTAAGGTATTTCCTCCCCAGAATTTATGTCAGGTTCTAGAATGAATTATCGAGATGTTGGGGATCATGGCAGGAATCTTGTCATTGATTCATTAGTCGACATAGGTCCTCATGTGATGTCCACTCTAGCAAGAGTCACGCCCTTTATTTCTCGTGATTTTTATTCTCAGGACATGGAAATTTTTCCATGTCTTCCCACAGATGAATCTCTAGAAAAGAAGTACTGAGGTAGTAGGGTTTTGTTCCCCTTTGTCTGAGATCTCAGATCCCTCTCAAGTACCACTCTACAAATTCTAACCCCAAATGGAGGCCGTTAGCTAGAAATCTTAAGAAAAATTTTTCTTTCGTGTTTCTTTCCAAGATGTTTTGTCTAAACCCAAATCCTCCCTTTTTTTTCCAGAAGTTTGGACTATTTCTCAAACATACAAGATATATAGTATTACCTTTGCAGTACTATATATCCAGACCTTTGTACTTTTGATCAGTTATGGATTCCCAGCACTTAAAATAGTACTTAGGACATAGTTATTACTCAATAAGTATTTGTGGAATGAATTACTTTCAAGACAGATGATATAATCTCAATTTTATAAAAGTGAATACTGTAATTTAGAAAGGCTGAGAAACCTGAAAAAGTTTTCACAGCTAGTAAATGAGAGAGCCAGGATTTTAACCCAGGCAGTCAGTCAAAATTCATATTTATTAAAAAGTAAATATGATATATATTCTGCCCTCTCCTAATTCATCTATAGTGCATTAGAGAGAGCTCTGGACTTGGAATATGAAAGTTCCATGATTTACTAAATTTATGACTTTTGGCGAATCACTTAATCTCACTATGTCTGTTTTCTCATCTGCAGAGTAGAGATAATGATACACCTCTTACAGACGATTGGGAGGTTTAGATGGTGATGAATTGAGCACCAAGGGAGGTAATTATGTCAGTTATCTGTGGTTGTAACAATCCACAACAAATGTAACAGATAACCACATGACCACAGGAGCATACAACAATAAATTGCTCACTCATTTGAGTTCAGCTGGGGTTCAGCTGGCAGCCATGCTGATCTTGACTGACCTCATTTATGTATCTAGGGTCAGGCTGACTGTCAGCTGATCTAGGTTGGCTTTGGCCGGGATGCTTGGCGATTCAGCTCTGTCCCACTTATGTCTCATCCATTAGCCTAAAAATGTGGTGATAATAGATACACAAGAGAGCAATGGAAACACATAAATTCTTTGAAGCCAAGGCTAGAAGTAGCATACCATCACTTCCACTGCATTCTGTTAACTGAAGCAAGTCACATAGCCTAGCCAATTTAAGAACTGGGAGAATTGACTTTGTTTCTTTAGTAGAAGGAATTGCAAAGTCACATGGCAAGGGACATGGATATAGAAAGGGAAAATGATTGGGTCATTTCCACATTCAGTCTTCCACAGTAATCAATAAATTTTAGTTCAATCTGAGATACATTTGGGCATATTAAAATATGAAATCCACTTAACAATCCTTCTGGAATTAATTTTATCGACATATTCTAGCCTCTTTCTCTTCTGTCCATAGGATGCATCTCTAGCTATGCTCTAGAAAGGGGAAAGGTGAATGGACGTCTCTCAGTGGAAAATGCCTGTTTTCTAACTGGAGACAATCCCTTACTGGCCAAATGTCCAAAACAAATAGATTCTCAGTATCTATCTCACCCTCCTTTTTTCCTCAATGAAAATCACTCTCTTGTCTCTAAATAAGGTTTAAGCATTTCTATATTTAGAGGGATAGGAAAAATTCCATCAGCATAGTGATCTAGGCCAGCTGCCCAGCTCTTCTTGTACTACACAAGGGGCACAGTCTCAGGTGCAGTGGGCCTGCCTTGTGTGGTCTAATGGACTGGGCTCACTTCCTGACCTTTCTCCATTATGCTGGCTCTGAAGATAAAAACGGGGTTGGATGATCTCCGAAGTTATGGTATGATGGGGGAAATAGTGAGGGACTTCTGCTTTAGACTCTTGTTTGTTCTCTCCCAGAATATCTGAAATAAAACACACCACTCATTACAAGGCTGATTTTGTTCTGAAACCCCCATCCTATCTGTCTGTAGTATTTGTAATCCTTCTAGCAATATCATTATGATTTTTTTTCTAGTGAACAAATTGCTCTGGCTTTATTTCCTAGAAGAGTATTTGCTTCTACCTGATCTGGGCTTCGTTATAAAGTTTTTCTTACATGAACTTGCTTTTCCTAATAGCCTTTAGGTGGTGAATGAATGCTCTTGGTTTATAGCACACCTTCAAACCCCTTTTCATACAGCAGGGCTTCAATTGGTACATCTTCCTGTTTAAAAGTTAACCATATATTTTTTCTTTACATATTTTACCATATAATTTATAAAGATGTGTCTTTATGTGCATGCTCTGTTGATTTAATATCTGAGAACTTTTCCATTAAGTTTATGACTAAAATGTTATTTTAAGTCCCAACAAAACATCCCATTGCACATATGAACAGAAATTCATTTGACCAAGCCTTTTTTTTGGAGAACCTACATATTTTTTGGTTTGTCATGATTATAAACAAAGGAAGAAATGCTGGGTGTCATATTTCCACAACAGATTCTTACAAATGAACTACTGTTAATGGCATTAGACATTTCAACCATGCAAGTGGCAGAGTTGGAAAGCTATTATAACAGAAACCTGGTTATTATCCCAGAGCTTCGACTCATCCTAACCACCCTAGACTCTAATCCTCTACACAGGGGAATCTAAAATCCATATCCACATGAGGAGAAGGGTGGGAGCTCTTCAGCCTATTTCTATTCAGAATTTTCAAAATTTGTACTTCATTTGACTCTTATAACAGTGTTGTGAAAAAGGAGAGATAGATGATGTTATCCTCATTTTTGAGGAGGGGTTCCTGAGAATATGAGTGCTTAGTCCAAGTCACATTTTTGTAAAGTGGTGGAGTCTGTCCTTGAGCTCAGGCTTTCTGATTCCCAGGCTGGTATTTTCCACTGCAGTATGCTACAGGAACTTATTTGCATTACAATCATCGTAATAGGTAACTTTTTACAATCATCGTAATAGGTAACTTTTATTGGCATTTTATTATATACTAGACAGTGTTCTCAGTGCTTTACATGTCAACTCAGTCTTCAAAATAACCATATGCAGTGGATGTTATCGTCATCATCATTATCATCATCATCATCATCATCATCAGTATTTTTGTTATCCTCATTTTACTGAGGTGGCAACTGAAAGAGAGTAATTTTCCAAGGTCAGTCACATGGCTGGTAGTAAAAGAATTGTAATTTGAACTAAATTAAGAACCCATGCTCTTAACCCCTATGATACATGGATAAATATTGACTGATATATATAATTTAAGGTAACCACAAAGTCAACCCGAAACCGCACCTGTTGATATTATTGCCATGTTAAATCCCAGGAAATTCATCTTCTTCCTTTTCTTTTTTTTCATAATTCTCCTGTGAACACACACACACACACAATTGGCATATTACTCAATCTACCTCCAGATTATAACTCAAAAAATGTTCTTGGCTTCAAAACAAAGTAATTCCTTTTGATAATGCTTCTCTCCCTTATAAATCTTTTCTGTGCTAAATCTTCAGTCTTATTGTCTTCAAACATAAATGATAAATTAATTGCTCATTTGGATCTTATTTCTACTTCTTTGAGATACCATTTTTTGCTTTCACTTGATTGTAAGAGTAGTACACATTTATCAAAGAAAAAAAAAAGGAAAATAAAAAAGAATGAGAAGACATCCCATCATCTCTCTGCTGCTCAGAGATAACCATTGTTAATATTTTTTTCTATCTTCTTCCACACATCTCTATCCTCCATATAATTAGATCACAACATAGCATTATGCTGTACTAGCTTTTTTCACTTAATGTATTATGAGCACGTTCATGTTTTATTAACTATAATGTGACTTCTAATACCACGTAATATCCCATTGTATTAATTAATACAGTAATTTAATTAAAACACTTAGATGAGCATTTATATATATATATATATACTTGTCTCATTCCTGATCGTTTCTTTAGGAATGATCCCTACATGTAGCATTGCTGGGTTTAAAGTTTAACAGTTGTCAAACTCTCCTCTGGAAACACATACCGTGAGGATTTAAAGGGAATGCCTGAATGTTTTTTTTTTTTGCGCTTGCCTCTGAAAGGACCACAGCTGCTTTGCACTTTCCTGATCTACATCTGGTTATTCTAAGCCATGAGGATGACATATGCAGTTTCTATGTGTCTGTGGGGACATATCCAAGTCCCCACAAACACATAGACTTATCTCTGTTTCCTCCGAGATTGTCATTGGTCCCATTTCACAGTGAGAAAAGGAAACCTACCTATTAAGAAATGACTGCTTTCTTGCAGGCTCAGGGAGTCAAATCTTCTTTTTTTCCAGCCACTTGGCACAGTGTTCTGGAAGAGGTCAGGTAAGGCTATCCTCTCTGATTCTATCAGTGCCATATAGCCAGTCTTTGATTTTCCTGAGGACACATTTCTCCCAATTCAGCTTTTCAAGTTCAGAAATACCTATGTAATTAGTTCGTTTTAGAACCTGTATCATAAAAGGTCCGCTAAAATGAAAGCTGGTAGTAAAAATGTCAAGGTACATGAAATTCCAATCTTAAATCGTGTCTACTGAAATTTTCTTTATGCTAGATGCTAGATGCTAAGACATAATGTCTGCCTTTAAGGAGGTCACAGTCTGGAAGAGGAGGCAGATAACTAGACCAATACAGAAAGTAATTGGGAAATATGCAATAAACAGAGTGTTATACAGGATTTTCTCCGCTGTCTTTGAGTGATAGCCAGTGGGAGGTAAATATTACACAGATGCTAAAGTGCTGTCGGACATCTTAGAGGGGACAAGACCGGTTTGCTCCTCCAACTATCTCATCACTCCCTTACTGCCAGCCTATATAAAAGGAGTTAGTGGAATTTGTTGGAGACTTTGGGATTGAGTTTCCAGGTATAAAGTTACTCCTTTCTATAGGATATGGGAGAACAGGACACTCTCCCTTTCTCCCAGTCAAGTGAAGAGGACTTACCTGGAAGAAAGAGGGATTCACTTTTTGTGGGGGCCTTCTCTGTGCACTTATTCTTCTCGCTAGAACTTTGAGCAGGTTAGAGTAATTGATGTGAGAGGGAAGGGGGAGCAGAGCAGCCTCACCTCCACTTGGGCACAGGGAAGGTTCTTGGGTTTCTGTGTGGGCCAGTTGCACAATGAGAGCTTGATGTGAAGCTGGCTTTCTGTTACCGCAATCACTAGGGAGGCAGAGAGGTAGCAGCAGCAGGAGGCTGTGAAGTGTACTCTGGGGGAACTGAAGATGAAGAGATGGAGCAGTGTCTGATGAGGTCCCCTTGGAGCAGAGAGCTCCTTTCCGCCACGGTGCTGTGCCTTTGGAAACACCTTCACAGGCGCCCCTTCAGGAGGTCAGCATTTGGACACTGGACATGTTAGGGCAGGATGGCAGCAGCACAAGTTAAGATGTCCCCCCCGGCCCCATTTCCCTGGTGTCTGGGTTGTTGACTGTATTCTCAGCCATTCTAAATGACTGAGCAAGAATAATTCTACCACTCGGCCAATGCTGTGGTTGGAGACATGGTCCACTCTACAAATATCCAAATAATAGTAATTTGGTTCCTGGGAAGTGTTTTGCCTGAAGAGACAGAACTGGTGTCAGGTCATAAGTCAGATATGCTTTGCCTCAGGACCAAGGCCTTGCCCAATAGTGGCAATTAACTCATCTACGAACATTGCCTTTTGCTCCTTTTAAGGAGCTTCCGCTTTTCTAATTGTGCTTTTTACAATTTGTTTCATTTTGCAACCCCCCTCAGGCCACTTTGTAAGTGTCGAGGCAAATCTTAGTTGTGTGTGTGTCCCAGTGTGAGATGTAAGGAGTAACATACAGACTGCGGCCCTTAAAATCTAGACCAAAGTGAATCTGCTGTCCAAATAAACAAACGACAACAGCTGGAAGCAGAAATGTAAACATGACTCTAATCAGTGGATTTGCTAAGTGAGCATAGTTCCTGCTTTTAAGAAATTAGTCACGGTTTACTCTTACATATATGTTTATGTTCTAAGGTCTCACTAGTTAGAAAAAGCCCTAATTTGTGGTGTTTGTTTTTAGCTTTAACCAGAAAATGTCACCACTGGAAGCTAGTCAGAGTATCTTAGTAAAAATTTATTTCTATGTTTTTTTAAAAAATAATCAAACTTAATATATTTGAAAGTACAAGAGCAAGAAAATATTTTCCAAATATCTTATAGGGCCCGGTTTACTTATTGACTCACTGGGCACCTGCTAGGGGCTGGACGCTGAGTACACAAGAAATTCTGGGTATTGCCGGGTTTTGCCCTCACAGAGTTTATAGGCTTTGTTGTTGTTGCTGTTGTCATCGTCGTTGTTGCTACTCTTAACTCATCAACCATAACAACTTTGCTTGTCTCAATAATTCAGTATCAAATTACTACAAGATGTAGCAGCTTAAAACAGCCACTTAACTTTTGCTCACCATTTTGTGGGTCAGAAATGTACGAAGGGCTCTCTTGGGCTCTCAAGTGGTTGAAGTCAAACATGCGCTGGGCTAGAGTCTTCTGATGGCTTGACTGTGGTGGATGTCCACGGTGGCTCATTTGGCTGACAGCGCATGCTGGCTGTCAGCCAGGAGCTCATCTGGGCTGCTGATGGGAGCATCTTCACATGGGCTTTCCAGCTTGGTGGTCTCAGGGGAGTTGTGTTTCTGACATGATAATTAGCTTCCCCACAATAAGGGCCCCGAGAGAAGCAACAGTAGCTGCGTGAGCATTATCCACGAACTTATTCTTTTCTTCCTGCTTTGGAAGCATTGTCACTTCTGCTGTATTCTAATAAATACAAGCAAGTCATCAAGATTGGTTCAGATTCCAGTAGAGGAGACATCGAATGCACCTTTGATGGGAAGAATCCTAAAGAGTTGGAGGTCATGTTTTAAAACTGCTGCAATTGTTATCTGGAAGAGAAGTTTTTCAGGTAGTGTCTGCTCTCCCAAAATTTGTGTGACTATTTGGGGAGCCAATTGCGGGTAAGGCTGAGGCCACGCTTAAACATGAGTGGAATTTAAATCTACACCAAAAAAAACCTTCTCCACTCTCCTTCTGCCAACAGTTTCTATAAAGCTAACTGAGGAATGGTTTCTCCGCACATGCCATTTAATTTCTGGCTTCTTCATAACTATTTTAGGACAAAAACCTAGGCTGTTCCAACCAGTACTGGCACTAATACCTGTAGCAGTTAAAAAGGGGGAAATTTTGCTCTGTTGGAACAAGAGCTTCCTTGTTTGGTTTTACCAAATTTCCAATATATCACCCAAAATGAGCACAGTTACTCTTTGTCTCAGTGCAGAATTAAGAGTAGAGAACTTAAGGTTATATTAAGAACAGCAGGTGTCACATACATGCGATATAAAAACCACCCCTGAGATACAGTCACTGAGCCATTAATCTCTTTCTACCTGTAACCTTTCTGAGTTTCTTTTTCAATTAAATTGATTGGGGTAACAATTGTTAATAACACTGTATAAATTTCAAGTGTACATTATAATTTGATATTTGTATACTCAAATTGTGCTCACCACCCAAAGCCTAGTGTCCTTCTCTCACCATATATTTGACCCCTTTTACTCTCTTTATCCTCCTCTACCCTTCTGTTGTCTGCATATATGTACATATATATACATATACACACACACATATATATATATATACACACACACACACACATATATATATACACACACACATATATATATATGCATATACAGACAAACATATGTATGTATGAGTTTGGAACATTTATGACTGTGCTAAAATATGGGGAGGCAGAGAACTCTTCTCAAACAACAGAAAGAGCAAAGGCACAGAAAATAATGTTGGTTAACATTTACTGACTTCCTAGAATGTTCCAGAGACCATGCTGTGCCCTTCACACGGCTTTCTCATTTAGTCCTCACCACAACTCTGTGAGAAACTTGCTATCTCTATGCTGAAGGTGAGACATGGAGGGTGTAGTGAATCCTGAGTAATTGAATCAGAATTCTCCTTTCTGCAGAGCATTTTTCCTGAGTTCTTACTCGAGTATTGTGATGCTCCATGGGATGCCAGGGGCATGTGCCTTAATCCTCAATTGAAGGCAAGGGAGCTAAACATGGGGACCAAGTTGTTCCTAAAGTTAGAGACTGAGTCGAGATTTGGCGCCATATTACGTTAGTCCAAATATCTCATTCTCTCTCCACATACTATACCAGAAGCACTACCTCATCAAGAAGGTGAACAAATATCACTGGCAATGCTACACTACCATCAAACAAGTAAAAACAGACCACTCCCAAGAGGTCTAAAATGTGAGGCATTTATTACTTTGGAGAATTCAAAATGGCCCTGGTCTCTGAAGCTCAAAACCAGTGAAAATGGATTTAATCATCCAGGGTTGGGCTCATTTTAACCAAGTTTGTTAATTTAAGAGGCACAAAGATCTTAACATGGTAAATTCACATTTACTTACTTTTGCTTTCTCTCTGTGTACAATGAAGTCAGAGGCTAAGTGGCTGGAAGAATGAATGGAGTGAGTCCCTATGGTGTCAAACATACCTTGTAGTCCTTATAAGCAGTTTCCCAGACTGCAATGCTTAACCAGAGGTTGGTAAACTACATCCAAGAGGCCACGTCCACTTCTTCAGGCACAGTCTATGGTTGTTCTCTTCAAAAAGGCAGAGTTGAATAGTTGCAATGGAGACCCTATGGCCCACAAAACTGAAAATATTTGCTTTTTTAGAGAAAGTTCCCTGACCCCTGCTCAAACCTCCAAATGCCAGTCATCAAAGTTAGGGCAATAGCCACCTCTCTCTTCCTCCAAGGCCCCACGCCCTCCCCAGTGTCTGTCCAGGGGTCATTGCATGCTAACTGCTGTAACTAGAGGAACTCACCACACCTTCCCTCTTCGAGTCACCTCAGTACCCAGACTATGCTGGAGGGAACCTGAGGGTGAAGTAGAAGCCGTCTTTGCTAAATTGTTGCAGGAGAAAGAAGATGGTACAAGGCGAATGAATTCTTAGTTGCATATTAGCCCCAAGTGCCCTAGCAGTAGCAATTCCGATAGTGGCCTACCTCTCATCAGGGGGCAACTTAGTGCAGGGATCTCTCAGCCAAGCTGACCAAAGCTACTTGGGTTTAACTCAGGACTGGGGAGATGGGCAAGGATGTGGTGCTTACTACCTCTAGTCCAGGATGGATGAACAGTGATTTAGAAACAAAGGTAGGGGTGGGTAGTCTGCAATTTTCTCCTGTGAAGATTGGCCCCATCCTTGCTGGCAAAACCATTGAAATTTTGGGTCAGGAATTCGGTCATGTCACCTAAAACCCCACTGCTCAGCTTTTGGTGTTTCTCAGGCCAATGGCCTTGAACCAATACATCTGCCCCAGCACTAAGGATTATAGCTCCCTTCACGCTGAGGCAGGACCAGTTTATTTTGGGGATCTCAATCATTGCCTCCCCTTCATCTCCTACCAAGGACATATAGGAGCTCTTCCCCACCTCCTAGCCCCCCTTTAAAGCTATTCAAAACACAGGACTTTTTAAAAATCCCCCTTTTTTATGAAAATGATCCCGACAGGGTGTCAATAAACTTCTATTTATGTAATTAAAAGAATCATTATGTGTGATTTTTTTGCTGATAAAGGAAGATCTGCTTCATAGTACCTTTAAAAAAATTTTTTCAATTATAGTTGACACACAGTATTATATTGGTTTCAGGTGTACTACATAGGGATTAGACATTTATATACCTTTGGAAATGATCACCCCAATAAGCCTAGTACCCATTTGGCATATGGTGCATTTTTTTGGTCTATACTCAGAGTAGCTAGAAACACTTTTACTGGAAAGGAAAAATAACCGAATTATAATGTCTAGTAACTTAAGTTTCTGGTGAAGTCTGTTGCAGCCGCAGAATCAGAAGGTTGCTGAGTAAGCAAGGAAACCAAACAATAGTCAAACTCCAGGAGATCTGTCATCTTCACCCTTGTTTCACCAGCCCTAGCATAGTGGTTGACATAATAAGTGCTCAATAAAAATTTGTCATGTAAATATATGATCAAGGCAAATTAGAATTAATGGTCCAAGTGTGAAAGAACTTGATGTCTGTGTCTCATACCAGGGAAGTTCCTGTTTGTGGGATGGGCTAAAACCCCAGTGCCTACCACCACATTGATCCCCTGGTGCTAAGGTGAGCACTGCTAAGTTTTGTTTTTATCTGGCTATTCCCCCCCACTCCCACCCCTGTGTTTCCAAGGCAGTTACTTTTGTTCTGCATTTTGCATCCTTCCTTTTGACACGTTAATAAATTTAATCAAGTCCTTATGCCCTTAAATTAGTCTCTTTATCTCAGGTGTAAGAAGGAATTTCCTCTTCAGAGCTTTGTCTGCTCAGAAGTGCACAGGATAAAATAGAACTCAGGTTGAACCACTAAGATCTCAAGTAGAACCTGTTAAGTTTTAGGGACTTAACAAAATTGTACACAAATCCCTGAATTTTTGTGACCGTTTCCTTAGAGATTGAATCCAGATTTAGTCAGATTCTTAAAGGGGTCAATGACCACAAACCAGTTAAGTTGATAGGATTCTGTTTCTTTCTGTATAATCTCCAACCCACTGGGTATATTGTGCTGTTTCCTACACACAATTCTTTAAGAATCAGCTAAAATAAGAAACATAGAATTATATGGAACCTTTAAAAGTGACTTATTAGGCATTAATTGAGCACCTACTCTGTGCCCTTCACAGTGCTGTTGGTGAAAGAACATCCAGTCTAAGAAAAATTCTTGTAAGAATTTATCTGAATCAAAGTGATGACAATTGCTGAGAAGCAAAATTTCAACAGATTAAGAAAATGCTCCAGTTTATTTTATACATTAGAATCAAAGGAGGAGACATAAGGAGGGTTACATGAAATTCATTGGTGGTAGATTAAGGGGGCAGGAGAAAGCAAATGGAAGAAATCTCTGGGGTAGGATGAAAAGTAAAACAGAGAGACACATACTTCTTTTACATTGGTAGGTACAGGATAGAAAACATTTACAGCACATAGAGATGGTACGTGGGCAACAAGATAACAATATGGTCTCTTGCTCTGGTGTTGGTGGCTATGCCCTCGAGGGGTCTAGAAAAAAAATTATTCTGACATTTCAAAGGTATGTTATCTTAGACGTACAAAGACAATAGATGATTTCAAAGGTAAACACTGACCTTTGTCAAGGAAGCTACAGATCCAGGACGTGACTACCCTCCACGACCCACTTTTAGTTAGGAATTTTTGCGTTCGGACCATCTGTGTGGTTACGTTCTGTCTCTGAGTTTGTAAGGCCTGCCATGCTGGCCTCCCCGAGCTTGTCAGGTTTAGTATGTGGCTCCTTTTTCATCTATAGTTTAAGAGTTTTAATCAGTTTGGGCTGCTATAACAATGTATCATAGACTAGGTGGCTTATAAACAACAGGAATTTATTCCTCACAGTTCTGGAGGCTGGAAGTCTGAGATCAGGAAGCCAGCATGGCTGGTTCCAATCAGGACACACTTTTGGGTTGCAGACTGCCTACTTCTCATTGTATATTAATACGGCTGAAAAAGAGCAAGCTAGCTCTCTGGCCTCTTCTCATAAAAGTACTAATGCCATTCACGAGGGCTCCACCCTCATGACTCAGTCATCTCCCAAAGGCCCCATCTCCTAACACCATCACATTGGAGATTAGATTTCAATATGTGGATTTTCAGGGGACACAAACATTTAGACCATAACAACTAGGCAGTGAGGTATGAAGGTTAAAATCTACAAGGAGTTTGCACTCAAGTAGGGAAAAAAGCCAAGTAAATGAATAGACGCTGCCCAGCATACAATTAGAGAGATGTGCATGTTGAGTGTAAAAAGGAGAGTCTATATTATACTAAATGGTTAAGGGAAGTTTTTTGAAAAAAATAAGCCCTGGGAAAAATTTTACAGAGTTATAAAACATTATTTAGTTTGAGAAATGAAGATCAGGGATGGGAGCTATTCTGGAAGAGAAAATAATATATATTGTGAAATAATATGACATTCTGAATAGGACAGTGGGAGGTAAAGTCATAGAGATAGTTTGAACTTCATTTGCAAAGCTGAGTTTAAGCAGACAAAGGTATAATAAGATACGTGCTTCAGAAAGCTCATTCTACAAGCACTATTCGATGGATTTTTGGGGAGTGCAGTGGAACTGAGGTCTTGACCAATGGTGATGTAAGGATAAATGGGAAGGAGGAGGATGGAGACAAATGTGATGCTTGGGAGATGTTGATGGAAAAGAGAGAACAGATGTGGAAATTAATCTTGTGTGGGCGGAGGAAGTTTTAAGTCCATAGTGAGTCCCAGTTTCTGTGCGGAATAGTTTAGGTAATAAATAAAAATTTCATTCATTTAAATAAGTTTGGAAAACTTTTTGAGATTAATTATAAACACATTTAAAGAGATTGATGAGTCAGTAGACATCCAGATGGACAGATATTCAGTAGACATTTGCATATAGGTCTGGAACCCAGGGGACAAGGCAGATCTAGAAACATAGAGTTGGGAATCCTTAACTTATATGTGATCGTTCGTTCAGTTTGTATAAAAGGCCCGATGAAAATTATGGCGTGAGAATAAGAACGAACAAAGTAGAGAGTTCCGAGGGGTGCTGAAATTTAGAGATTGAGGGAAACATGAAAATTCTGGAAAAAAATTTGTGAGGATAGTGAACAATATCTGGGGGGAGGGGAGCAGGAAACCAAGAAACCAATGGAAAAAGAGAGTAGTCAACCATGCCAAACCTTGCAGCAAGGTCAAGAAAGCCAAGGTCAGAAACATCATGGGTTAGGTAACTGATCCACTGGTACTGTGGATTGTACAGTTTTGTTTTTTTGTTTTTTTGTTAGTTTTGGTCTGGTGGGACCAGAAACCATTTGTTTTGGTTTCTGTGGTCTGGTGGGAACAGAAGCCAGACTGAAGAACATTGGGGGCATAAATGGGAGATGAGAAAGCAAAGAGAGCTAAAAAGCAGGGAAGCGCAGAACAAGGACTAGTGGATGAAGTTGTGGGATAGAAGTAATGAGTTTTGTTGTAAAAACTGGAAAAGATTTAAAGGCACTGGCTCACAGAGAGAAGTTCATAGAAAAAATAATGGGCAGTGAAATTAACTCTGGGGCAAAGGTTCTGAGGAAAGAGGAAGGACTGATCCAAAGAAAGGCTATAAGAATTCACCTTGGCCTTGAAAACATTAAGCTGAGTGAAAGAATCCAGACCCAAATGACCACATATTATGTTGTATGATTCTATTTATACAAAATGTTTGAAATAGGCAAATCCATAGAGATGAAAATAGATTAGTGGTTATCTGCGCTGGTGGGAGGGGACAATAGTAGGTGACGTTAATGGCACTGAGTGGTTGCTATATTTTGTTTTTGTTTTTGTTTTTGGAATTAGTGGTGATGGTTGCACAACTTTGTGAATATAAAAAAAGTACCAAATTGTATGGTACATGAATTATATCTCAATTTAAAAAAACTTAAAAACGCACACCAATGTTCATAGCATTATTCACAGTGGTCAAGACATGGAAGCAACCGAAGTGTCCTACAATAGATGGTTGACTAAAGAAGCTGTGGTACATATATACAATGGGATATTACTCAGCCATAAGAAGAGATGAAATACTGCCATCTGCAACAACATGGGTGGACCTTGAAACAATCATACTAAGTGAAATAAGCCAGACAGAAAAGGTTGAAAGTCACATGATATCACATATATAGGATATAAGCCTAAAAGCAACAAATGAACAGGATAAACAAACAGAGACTCATGGACATGGACAATGGACTAGCGGTTACCAAAAGGGAGGGAGGAGGCGGGAAGGGGAAAATAAAAAAATAAAATGTTAAAAAAATATATGTATATGTAATATGAAAAAAAAACAACTGGCAATTAAAAAAATTAAATTAAATTTAAAAAAACTTAAAAGGAAAAAGGAGAGACATTTTAATCTCTGAGGCAGGAACACCAGGAGGAATATGAATGACATGTTACCACTTGGCAGGAGGACAGTACCAGCTACACAGTTTAGGGGGTCCAGTGCAAAACGAAAATGCGGGGCCCCTTGTTCACAAAATATTAAGAATATCAAGACAGTGAAAACAGAGCTTTAAACCAAGCATGGAGCCCTCTGTGACTGCACAGGTCACACCGCCCATACAGGAAGGAGATCCCACCAGATGGATTTTCTTATAGAAATAGGAAGTGAGAGGAGGTACTAGAGTAGCTAAAATGAGAGGACGGGTGGATATTTGGAATTGTCCTTGAGGGGAATTGAAGAGAGAACTGACTATGAACTTGAAAGAGAGTTACTAGATAGGGATGAAAGCCCAGAATTGGTCAGAGACTATGAATTTGTAGTAATATGATTGTGATTTTTCACTATTTGATCTCAGAATACTAGTTATCAGGCTTAAAACAACTGGAATGATAGGAGTGAGTTTTTTGGGCAAATGTTATTGGCAATCAAAAGAGCAACCAAATGAAAGTTAATGATTAGTCTAATTTGAATTACTAGATCGTTGAGAATGAGTTAGGGAAATTACCATGCATAGAAGGTGCCCATATTACGCCTAAAAGTAGAATGGCCTATGAGTCAAGGTCTAAATGAAGGACAAGTATAGAAAAATGAAGAGAAAGAAAAGAAGGTTGAAAGACTGTGGACCAAGATGGGGTTATTAAAATTTAGAATTTTAGGTGTGGGGTTCTGGATTTTGATAAGTTTAGGATCCAATTCTGTTGAGTTGAAGCTGCTTGAAATTGATACAGACTTGACTCACAGAGAAGCAGGCCTCAAAACATTGTAATATTCAGATCTAATTGGGGCAAGTTATTCTCCTACATGGAAAGAACATCCTCAACCACATACAGCAAATTGGGTGTTGATAGATGTTGCTGCATATGGTGTGACAGATGGGGAAACTCGGCAAACATGTTTTTCCCTTGTGACAGAAGTGTTTTCTCTTGATGGCTTTGCTCCTTTATGGGGATAGCTGTGCTTATCACAGTTCTCACCTCCTCCCCCCTCTATTACAGAGAAAGGATGTGCCAGGCATAGCACCAGAGGGAATCAAGGAACCTGGCCAGCATACAACTGTCCAAGGAACCACAAAACCATTTCTACTCTAATTTCTTTAAATAAATTTTTCACAGACCATGACTTTACACACCATGGAGTCAATACAGAAGACCTGTGTCCCTTTCCAGTCACAAATCTCCCGCAGGGTAATGACTACCCTGATTTCTAACAATGAAAATTAGTTTCTCCTGTTTTGTATTTTACACATAAAATCATGTACTATATATATATACACTTCTGCATTTGTCTTCTTTTGTTCAACTTATTGTTTGGGAGGTTCATCTTTGTTGTTACATTAACTCAAATTCATTCATCCTCATTGCTGTATAAAATAGTTCATTGTATGAATACACTGCTACTTATTTATCCATCCTACTGTTGATGAACATTTGAGTTGTTCCTAGCTTGAGGCTACTACGAATAATGTTTTCTTATAATGTATTTTGTTTAACATATATTTACATTTCTACTGTGTCTATATTTAGAGTTGGAATTATTGGTTTCTAGGGTATGTATATATATGTATTCAGTTTTACTCTATACTTCCAAAGGTTTCCAAAATGATTGTATTCATTTTCATTCTCACCAGCAGTGTTTGAGACTCAGTTGCTCCCCACTTTGTCAACATTTAATGTTGTTTGTCTTTTTAAAATTTAGTCATTTTTTAGGTGATGTAGTATCACATTGTATTCTTTTCTATTTGAATTTAACATTTATTTATTAAATAACCTCTTGTGGGCTTATATTGTGCTGGATTCTGAAGAATATTCCTAAGGTGTTTATTAGGACTCTATGCTTACAAGTGAGAGAAACTCAACTGGCATAAGTGACAAAAGAGAGATTCATCGTCCCTTAACTAAGCTGTGAAAAGGATGCTGAAGTCAGGACTTTGGGACCTGACCACTGTCAGGACACTCTTGGTCTTTTAGCTCTGCTTTTCTTTGAGTTTCAATTTCATTCTTCACTTGGCGCATGGGCAATAGAAAGACTGGACTTAGTCTAGGAACAAGGAAGGAGAAAATGAGTTCTTTATCATCAGTTCCAATGATAAAACCCTGGAGAAGTATTCTTACTAAAATAACTGTGTTGCGTGCCCACATCTCAACTAGTTTTGGAGGTCATTAGCAGGGGAATTGGGAAGGAAGATGGCAGATAAATTACTGTGATTCATACTACCCAGCTGAACCCAGCCCAAATTGCTGATTTGCAGAATTGTCCACTAAGTAAAAAATTGTTGCTTTAAGCCACTTAAATTAAATTAAATTAAATTAAATTACATAGATGATTTTTCATAGAAATCTGGAAAAATTTCTTGAAAAAACATATGATATGAAAATACTGGGCCTGCATTTCTGCTTGTCAGCAACTGGGACTTGAGTGGATCTACCTCCCTTAGATAAGAGCTGCAAAATCCTATTTGCTATAATTCCCAGAACTCCCTATTGTCTTATACCTGGCCTAATTTACTCATTTGCCTGACCTGACTGGTCTCTATCAGGATATTAGTTTGCAACTCTAGATTAAGTAGTAGGAATATTTTGGGAGACTTGGGGGCGATAGAATGACATGATAAATGAAGTTTAAAAAAAACCTATCTGGTGGTAGTGTTTAGGACTGGGAGTATGGAATCAAAAGGCTAAGAGACTGAAGGTTGCTAGAGAAATATAAGTACCAGGGAATTTAGATGACATTGCAAATATAAAGTATCAGAAGACCTTGCTAACAGAATAGATAGTCATAATGACATTGGAGAAATTAGTCACATGAGTTATGAGGGTAGAATAAGGCATTTGGTTTACAAGCAAAGTCCAACTGTTCTCTTAGGAAATAAAAGCTATTACAGTATAGCCTAAAATTAATAACATCCACTTCTAATGTTGAATTAATTATTTAGGACAGAAAATTCCATTGATCACTCAGGATCACAGGGCCTTCTGTCCTAGTTAACACAGGATGTCGAGTATTTTATTTGTTGCTGTGTAATAAGTAATTAGTATCTGAAAACAACCATAAGCATTTTCTTATTATCTTTCATGGTTCCGAGGGTTGACTTGGTTCAACTTGGCAGGACTCATAGGGCTGCTGTCAGACTATGGCTGGGGCTAGAGTCATCTGAAGGTTTGCTTGGGCATATGTCTGGTGGTTTATGCTGGTTGTTGACCTGGAGCTCACCTGGTGTCAGCTGGAATACCTACATGTGGTCTCCCCATGCGACATGAACTTTTAGCAGTATGGCAGCTAGGTTCCAAGAACAGATATCCCAAGAGACAAAGGCAGAAGTAAATGCCACTTTTATAAACCAGCCTTGGAAGTCTCATAGTGTCACTTCCTCCATACTCTGTTGGTCAAGGCAGTCACAAAATATCTGTCCAGATTCAAGGGGATAGGACATAGTTCTGCCACTTGATGGGAGTAATGTTATGGTCATACCATAAGAAGAGCATATAATATGGGATTTAGTGGCCATCTTTGGAAAATATAATCTGCCACACATCCATAGTAGAAACAATTCAAAAGTCAATATAATTTTTATTTCTTCTTATTTTGGTGTGCCTCTCAGAATTGATAAGATCATGAACCTGAGTGAAAATTTCTTATCAACGTAATTTAAATTACCAGGTTTGTGATTCTAAACTGAAATGGCTTTTTATCTCAATAATAAAAAGGCAAACTCAGAATCATAAAATTACTGTAGTATATCAGGCATGTTCCTTTAATTTCAGACAAAACTGAGTTAAACACATTCCAAGGGGATTTTATTTTTTAATCATTTTGCCCAGAATATATCCATACAAGGATACTCTACTATAAAATTTCTTGGTTGTGTGTTCCAGGTTCTTCAAAGAATTCGAGACCTTTAAAAATTTTTAAATATTATCGGTATTGGTATTTTCCTTGTCATAAGATCTCATGATATTGCTGAAACTTAAGTCTGAATCTAAAATATGCAAAGAAATTCTATCACCCGCTCTGAAAAATATGCTTTAAACCAAAATATAGTTTTTCATTCCCTTAAATGTTTCTCTTTCTATTCCAGAAATATCTTAATACCAAATCTTCCAAGATCTACTATCTTCAGGACCACAGCAATGATCTAAGCCAATGCTGGTTTAATGAGAGAATCTTATGTCTAAAGAAAATTTATATTAAAAAAATCATCAGACTTAATATGTAAAAATGAACAACAAAAAAAAAAGGTGCCCATTTTTGTGTCATCTACCTTCTGGATATTAATTTCAACCTGTGTGGGTTTGCCAAGCCACTCAGCTGCCACCCCTTCCTACATTCCACTCCCTATGTGTTACCATAAAATTGAGGGCTCCACAGAACCTGGTTTGAAAATCACTGGTTGCTTAGAATTCTGAGCAGATTAGCTAGTAGAATTAAGAGGCAGCATTTGAAGAGCTCTCAGCATATTATTACCACTACTGTCATTATCATTATTGTCCTCATCTTTAGAAAACACTAAAAAACTAAATGTTCATAAGTGCTCTATTCAAGGTCAAGTATAGAGTTAGCTAAATCATTACTTCCTGCTAAGAAAGACAGGTCAGGCTGACGAGGCATAGGAAACAAAGCATATGATGAAATAATTTCACAAATTCATGGAGTCAATATTTTTTTACCCATTCTATCCAAAGTACTTACTTTTCCCCAGCCAACAGCTCTGAGAGGAGGGAATGGGTTTGAGAATGGCTGGCTTCCCATGTATTTCAAATCCAAGGAGAAAGAGACATCATACTTGGAGGTATTAGTAGGCAGTTCTTTGTTAGAAGTTGAACTTCCTTGTCTTCGGCATTGGCTACCACTCTGGGTCTAGTTAATCAGTCCATCACCGGAACCTATAAACTTTTGTTCAGCCATGGTTTTCTAGACCAAAATCTTGTTAAAATTCAGATTCTGATTCAGTAGGTCTAGGATAGAGACAACAGCCTACATTTCTAACAAACTTCCAGATGATGTCCACAGACCACGTTTAGGGATAAACAGTCTAGAAAAACATTGTTGTTAGGTTCAAATGCATGAATTTACATCCACTTAGATGAGAAAGGGGATACTTGAGAATTTCTGACTCATTAACTGGAAGTAATGACAAGTTCTACTTCCCAGTGTTAGTGGTGGCTAGATCAGGCTATTTGTTATGGATGCTGGTAAAGAATGAAAAGATATCTATGTGTGTTATATGCATATATAAAACATATATATATATATGTAAAGTACATATAATGTGCGCAAAGCGCACACACACACACGCACGCATACAAATGCACACACGAAAAACATTTTTCATCCAGCAAGAATATACTATTTATACTTTCCTGCTAGAATGTGAAGCAAATTTTACATTGACCTTTGAAAAGAAAGATTATGTCAAGTAACTACATACTTTAGTTCATTCATTCATTTAATCAATAAGTATTTATCAACTGTCCATTGTATCTCAGGTACTGGAAGAGAAACAAGACAAAGTCCCTACCTTGGGGTGGGGAATAGTGATTCAGAGTCTAGTATAAAGAGGTAGATTTCTAAGTAATATGGCAATTTTTGTAACAGGTATCTTTATTGAAGTTCTTTTCCTATACTGAAGGAAGTGATGACTCACTATCAAGCTTGAGAAGACATTTCTGTTTTCAAACTTATTATTGAAACTTTCAATAGTGCAGGTGAAAAATGAGAAAATGTTCTTGTCCTGGCAAGCTATAACTTTAGCAAACGGCTGTTTTCTTGATAGAAGAGACTAACAGTGAGAAGTCAGAATTCCTATGATGTTAAATAGCTTAAGTGAATGAAATGCAACCACCAATAACCAACCAGATAGAATCTCTTGTGAAACTGATTTTGTTGTTTTTAAATGGTGTACTTCTTTCTCTTTTTCTGAGGCCCTCTACTCAATATGTGAGTTCGATCTGTGGTCATTAGCTAAGATTTTTCTCTTCTGGCTGGGCAATAGTTTCTATGAAAAGTCTTGAAAGCAATTACAGATTTTATCCACATAAAAGCCTTTTTTCCCCTAAGGAGCTCTTGATAAGTTTCATCCTCCCCTAATATTCTCAGACCAATAACCAGAAGGTTTATCAAATTCCCCAGAACAGTGGTCCCATCTATTAGAACCTTTCTTTGTGAGAGTAATAAAAAAAAATGCACCTCCTCCATGTAGTTGAGTTATGAAGACAACATCCCTTCTGCTGAGCTGCAGCCCCACGTCATGACTCGGGACTTAATTTCATCCTCTATTACCCTCTCGGTGAGGCCACAGACTTCACAAGCCCATGCAGCAATCCTGAATCTCTTCAATTCAGAAGACCTCTCCTTGGATTGGACACCAAGTTGGACAAATGATTTCTATACTCCAGATAGCTTCATTAATGCTCTCAGGGGACCAGACATTTCAGGTACGGTTTAGCTAGTCAGTAAAAGTAGGCAGAGACAAACTGAAGTTCAATTAAGTTTACACAAACCTATACATAGGACTGAGGGATAAAGAGCATGTCTCAGAGAGCAGATACCTGGTTCCTTGGAATTTGTCACTTTTTCCTGAGAGAGGATGACTTAGGGTGGTTCAACTCATCCTCCATCATCTTTTTAACTCTTATCTTGTACTCAGAGTACACATGGGAAAGAAATCTCCAACACTAGATGCCCTGCCTATAGGAACTGTACCATTTCCCAAAGGCCACTTCGGTAGACTGACTGGCATAGATGAGTCAGGAAGCGTTAATATTTTTCTATGGAACAGGACATAAATGAGAAAATAAATTTGAAAAATGGATTATCTTGGTGATCTGAGTCCTTTCCAATCCTGACCGTCTTTCAGAATTAGCACAGGCTGTTCTCTAGGTTTCATTTTTGTAGTATCATTTAATCCTGACAATGACACTAGAAAGTAGGAATTTTTGTCGCTATTTGATAGTTGAGGTAATGATTTATAAAAACAAAGTAACTGTCCAAGTTCAAACAGCTAAACGATGGGACTGAGATTTGAACCAAGGTCTTGAGGCCTCAGTTCTGTTTTCTTAATCACATGGTGTGGCTTTGAATATAATGCTTGTTCAGTAGAGCTGTAGACTCAGTGTAAGAGCTGACACCCGAGGCGTAGAAATCGACCCAAACAAGTGTCACCAGGAAATAAATTTTGCTGATGTGTATCCACTGCCACTCCATCCCCAGGGCATCCTTTGTTTGTCTGCTTAGGTTCCAAATCTTTTTGTGTGTGTGATTTTTGTAGAAACAGATGGGAAGAACTGGAAAAAACCAATTTGGTTAAACGGTTGCTGTGATACGCAGGACTTCAAGGAGCTAGATGGGGAGGACAAATGTGTGACAATATGCAATAAAATTTACCTCTACCTTTGATACCCCTTCGCGTCTTCTTGGAAGACTTAAATTAATTTACATTTTTATTTTTCTAAATGAAGGACTTGTTTTGGAATGTGATCATATACCAAGATTGGCCATGAGGGGGCCCAGTTATCTCTGGGTTCTATAGCAAATAAGGAATCAGATTGCCTGGAGATGTCTATCCTATCTGTCAATCTACTTTTGACTATTATTTACTTCATAAGGTTTTCATACACCTAGGTCCCTAGATTTGCTACAAACATTAGGTAGTGTGTGTGTGTGTGTGTGTGTGTGTGTGTGTGTGTGTGTGTGTATGCACGCTTCCGCTCAGGCCTGTATTAGCAACAGGGCCACTTTGTTCCATGATTTCTTCAGAAAAGAATATTTCCAAGGAGTTTGTGCCTTATTCCCTGGTCCCCTGTGGTTCAAACTTGAAAAATAACTCACCATGACAATGGTTGACTTTTCTCCTTACAAGGCATCAGACAGCAGAGTAAAAAGCAATATTCATTCCAAAGAAACCCCTTGAGGCATCACCTACTGCAGATTTCTTACATTAAGTCGGCATCTGTTAATGTGCCTGAGAAGTTTGCCTGCACAGGTTACAACTGCAGAACTGGCCCCAGGATCACGTTCTGTGCAGAACAGCCTGCGTGGGAGCAGGGACTCAAGACAAAAAGAAAGAGAGGCAGGGCACAGATGGGATGGAAAACCTTACTGTAACTATTCTCCAGTCATAACTTGAACATCTTAAATGAAACGTTTTGAATGCCTTCACCAAGGGCATTAGCTGTGTATGGAGCAAAGGCTTATTTTTAAAGTTTGACGTAGCCTGAGGAATGCTTTGTTCCTAATTTAGAGCGCTTGTCCTGAGAGGTTCCAAGTCTTCAGCATCTGCTGCCACCTACCACGTGCTTTTCAGCAGGCCAAAGTCCACGTGTGGTGAAGTCCCAGAGCCCGGCAGCTCCATGGGAAGCCAGTAAGGCCTGGGAGAGAGGTTGTTTGGAAGATTATTTAAAAAGGAAACCAGCTTTTAAAAAAGACATCTTAAATATGAGTGTTAGGATTCTATTTCAGTGAGTATTCACTTCTCTCTCCTTTCTGTAGTGGGTAGAGAGTACATCCTGGCTCTTTGAATATTGGGGTTGGCCATGTCACTTGCTTTGGCCAATAAAATATTTGCATATATGAGGAGGACAGAAGCCTTGATTGAACTTATACAGTTCAGCTTGGCTCTTCCACTCTGGTGATCTGCACTGAAAGGAGTTTCTGCTAGGTCACTGCTGCTCCTAGAAGAGCAAACCTGAATTCAATCCACAGTCTAGCTGACCCACAGCCTAAAGCGGAGACATCCAGCTAAGCCCAGCCTATTGTGACAGTAATGCTTGTCGCTATAAGGTGTTTGGATATTTGTTACATAGTATTATTGTAATAGCTGAGTAATACATGGAGTTAATGATTTGCAAGATTTTTTCTGTACGTGGATGGACATTTACGTAAACCGACCTGATCGGGTAAAATTCCTTTTACTCAAGGTATTGAAAATGAGCTTAAATCAGCTTCGATCTGGAATTCTGAGATAAGAGAAAAGAGTGACTTGTGACACAACGTACCCTCTAACAAAGATAACAGCAGCCCCCAAAGTGAGCCTGTGCACAGCCATAATTAGCAGACATCTAAGAGTGGCAGTAGGGTGTTTAAGTTAATTTTGGCCCATAAGCCTGAAGAGTTCGTTGAAATCCTTTAGCCCACGAGACTACCTTAAAGTTTGTTTAATGAGTTTTGAATTTAAGTTGAAGATTTTAACTTTTTAAAGTTACTTTTAAGTTGAAAATTTAACTTAGATTTTTTTAGATTTTGAGCTTCCCTTGAAAAAAATCAGAATGCTGGGAAATATTGAGCCTGCATTTCTTTTTGATAGTAAATGGGAACTGAATGTTTGTTCTCTCTGGACTGAGTATGTGCTTTCAGGTTCCTGAAATCCCTGCCGTGATCTATCACTCATTTTCAACTATCTGTGTGTTTTTGTTACTTGCCTTATTCTTATAGGCACTGAGATTTGTAACATCTACTGGCTCGCAACCCTCTATGCATTTTAAGTCCACGAAGGTAAAGTAAGTCCCAAGTCCTTAACTCAAAGTAGATGATCACTAAGATGACCATATGTCAGTTTTGCCTTGGACAGTTCTCATTGATGCCTATTGTCCTGAGCTGATTTATCAATTTGCATGAAAAACAATAGAGTCCTGTATGGCAGTTGATACTGGCTTTCAGTTGGCACCTCAGGAGCACTCACATGGCCTCTCCATATGGTCCGGGCTTGCTCACAGCATGGTGGCCTCTGTTACTTAGAAATCTTATATGATGGCTCAGGGTGTCCCAGGACACTAGGCAGAAGCTGTGTTACCTTGTCTGACCTGGCCTTGGAAGTCATACAGCATCTCATTCTATTGGTCACAATGCTGGTGACATTCAGGGCAGGGGACAAAGATGCTGCCTAGTGCTGAATGACTGGGTAGTTAGTAGCAAAGAGAAGACTAGAGCCAAGTTTGCTTATTCCACCCAGTGTTTACTGTCCCATACCAAGAAGCCCCGTCTGACTCCATTCTCTATCCCAGTTTTTACCTCTCTGACAATATAAAGTATGAGCACCTATGTATTCTAAGACAGCTAACTCATGAATGGTTTTCAGGGAGTCTTACAAAGTTTTGAATTTATGGACAAAATCTGTTTTTTTTGTGTGTCAGTCAGAGTTCTCTGTTGCATACATAGTTTAATAATTTCTTAAGGGCATTAGATAACTCACAGCATCCTTGAAAGGATCTGAAAATCAGGCTTGGCAGCTACACAGCAAGGGAACAACTTCAAAGTCACGCTGAAGACTGCTCCAGGGAACATCCTGCTGCCTCTACTCTTGGACAGAGTCATTGTACCTCACCCAGCTGCCATGGAGCACAGCATTTCAGAACCCCCATCCACTACTGTTCCCGAAATCTCGGTGTCTTTGCCTCCATCCTCACCAAAATGGATCCGTGCAGTGCCTGCTTCCCAATGTCTCATTCATTTTTACCTGAATGGTTGATCCTAGGCCACGTGTCTGTACTACATTTTCAAGTATGGGGAGTAAATTTCTAGTGTTTACTCTGGCATACCCAGATTAATAAGGTGGAAAAATCCTCAAGAATAATAACAGTTTTTATAAGATGGCAAGAAGACAAAAAGCGCAAAATAGTCCACTATGTGAATATGTACATATATGTACTTTTCTGAATCATGGGTTCCTAGTTTTCATCACATCTTCAAAGAGGTCCTTAATTCTCACATATTAAGAATTACTATCATATGGATTTCTCTTGTGTAAACACAAAGCTATGTATTTGAGTCCATTTGTATATATGAATCCATTACACTTTACAGAACTGAGGACGGTGAAGTCCAATGATCTCATCTCCAGTAATATAATGTACTAGTAAAAACCAGGCAGATATTGGAGTAGTAAATTTGTTTCATTGCTTAATCTGTTTTGTGTCTCAATTTGGGATGATGGTAAAGTGTAAAAGTTCATTAAAGCCTGGATTAACAAGGACACTTACTTTAATAACTTTTCTTTGACTATTACTTTGAAAATAGGATGGCAAAATCAAAAGAAAACAAAAATCACATAAATATTTAATAAAAATTTTTCTAAAAATATACTTTCAGGGGTGGCTTAGAGTTAGAACACATTCACCTCGATTTTCTATAATTTCCAATGCTTAATGTATAAGCAAATTCCCAGTAGACTTGATAAATACTCAACTATTTTTTAAAAAAATCAAATTTTCTCACTGTTTAGGGATGATAGAAATGAAGAATAAAGCATTTGGGGGGATTCTACACAATGTATAAAATTAGAACTTAAAGGACTCTCAAACTTAAAGCACAGAGAGGATAGTTCTGTGCAAGATCCTCAAGCTCCTAGCAGAGACTGAACTGGAATTGAGAAATCCTTATTTTCAACCTGCTACCTCTCCTTTAAAATACTCTCAGGAAGGCTTGTAACAAAGATTTTGTACCAGTCAGTTACTGATGTGTAACAAACCATCCCAAAATTGAGTGGCTCAAAACAAAAATCACTAATGCTTATGAGTTTGCAGATTGGTTGGTTCTGCTGCTTTGGGCCAGGACCCCTGCCTCAATTAAGCTTACTCATGCACTCATGGTCAGCTGCTGGTTGGCTGCATGGCTTAGTTAATCTTGGTTTGGCCCTATTACATATCTGGTGCTTCAGCTGAGAAAATGAGGTCAACTCTGTTTCATGAGGTCTCTCATCCTCCAGCAGGCTAGCACAGGCCTGTTCTCATTGCGAGGGTTTTAAAAAATAGAAGTTTAGTTTAGGGATTGGAAAAATGGAGTTATCTCACTCTATTATCCAAAGCCCTCATAAGGCAAGCCCAGATTCAAGGGTGGAGAATAGACATCAGGCAGGATCTACAAAGTCACATTACAAAAATGTAGAAAGGTTGTGAATTAGTGTCATTTTAAAATCAACCTACCACAGGTTAATTAATTTATTCAATCTTTATTGATTTTTAACCATTGTGCTTGGCCCAGTGCTACAAGAAGCACTGGGGATACAATCAAGAATACAAATAAATATAATATTTATTTCTTAGTAAAGATGTCACATAACCAAAACATTTGTTCCTTTGGCAAATTGGTGACTCAGGATCAGGTTTTATATTACTGTCTTGAAGCCATTAGTCCTTTAATTTGATATTACAATGTCTATAAAAATCATATAAGAAATTCAGGAGTAATTTCATGTGCATAAATTAAAATTGGCTTTGATGAGAATAATTGACTTCTCAGAGGTCCGTCCAACAGGGAACTGTCAGGCTAGATGAATTTTTACACATCTCAGAGAAAAATTAGAGCTTTTAATGCTAAATTTAGCTTACAAGGATATCATACATACATTTGACAACTTGAAGGTCTTTAGATTATAGGGAGAGGTTTTGCCATCTCAATCTGACATTTCCCTGTCTAATTGCCATTTCAGCTGAGATATGTGAATATTACCAAACAACAAATGAGCTACTTAATTTTTAAATTTTCATTGGCTATACTTTCATTTTATTGACAGTAACATTTTCATGTTGTCCAGATACAGGACCTGGTCTAGGGAGCATAAAAGGTGTTCTTCAGGAAAATAGTTTTAAAATTTCAAAGTATACTCAATAGAAACTGAGTAATTTTCCTGCAAAGAACAAGCAAAATACTAGATAAAATAAAAACCAAAATATTTTCTAAAAGGTAATGAAGAGATAATAATAATTATCAGGCCAAAATCTAAGGGAAAGCTAGAATCCAAAGAAGTAAGCAGAACACTGAAGCTGATTTTATCCTGAGAATATCTATCTATGCAAGCAAATTTGAACTTTAATTTTGATGGCCTCACTGGATGATACAAATATATTAAAGTCTAAGAGTCCATTTAAATTAGAGAATCTAACAATAGACACTTCACTTATTAGGTTGGTGCCCCAAAGGGTTCAATGTTAGAAAAGGAAAACAAGAAGTAATTCTAACACTATATTTATTATAGAACAAAAAGGAAGTTTCTTTTATTCTTAGCTGGAAGAAAAGCAGTTCTGAGAGGTGGTTTCTACAAACTAGCCTCATAAGAATTCTTATTCTTAAAATGGACCATTATATACATTAATTGTTCAAAAACATTTTTAAAAAGCACTAAAGGTATTGGGTTGGAATCTCTCCTAGGCACCATGTAGAAGCAAACACCTGTTCTTTTTCTTAGAAGGCATCTCCATTCCAGGTCTCAGGGCATGCCCATAAATAATTTTTCAAGGAAAATAAGTATTATACGGTAAAAAATAATTAAGCACACAAGAAAATAAAGCAACATAAGCAAGAACCAGAAGAAACCAAACTGTGAAACTTACAAATATAAAAATCTTATTACCCATAAGGGAAAAAAGACAAGTAAAAATAATCTTCAGAGAACACACACTATGAATAATTATCTAACAGTTTTAAAATAATACTAAATAAAACATCTAGAGAAAATATATTAAAAGAGCAATAACTGAAATAGCAAACAAACAACTCAAAAGACTGGCTTAACAGCAGATTAGACTCAGCTGAAGAGCAGATCAGTGAATTGGCAGAGAGGTCAGAAGAATTTTGAACTAGGATTGTTAGTTGAAAATGACAGTTTTCTCAGAGGTCATTACAAAATCAATGTGCTGAATGGAACAAGAATGAACTTGGGAAGAGCAGGGAGGATATGGGAGGAAATGGAGAGCTGAAATAGCTAATTTTTGCCTTGTAGTTATCCAACTTCCCTATGGGTAATGCGGGGTTTAGGCAAGTAGTAAACAATATAAAAAGTATAGAGCATCATTTTATATCTCCAGAGTTAGGATCCAGCACTGACAAAATGGAATAAGCCAATATATTGAACTATAGAGCATCATGGGCCATTGGAATTGAAAAGGTAGAGTGCAGAATCAAGCATATTCAGGTGAAAATTTAGGTATTCCCAGGTCTTAAAATTAGAGAAGGGCAAATTTTGGGATTAAATGAAACATTATTACCAAGTTTTCAAGCAATGAGAACTGAGTGGATGGTCAACATGGGACACTCTAGGTTGGATACTCCCCTAGGAACCATGTAGAAACAAACACCAATTCTTTTTGTTAGAAGGCATTGCTATCTCAGGTCTCAGAGAATGCTCTAAGGGAGCTCTTTCTTTACCACGGTTGGCCAGTTGAACAACCTTTTATCTTGCGTATTATAAAAGTATGTGGTCATCTTAAAGGACATTTTGGATTAACTTAGACTTTTTAGGTACAAAGAATTATCTTCATGAATTCAGAAGCCTTTGGAAAAATGTACATTATTTTTATATGACTCAACTTAGTTTATTTTTTGAGGATCCAATCCTCTAAAAATTCTTAGGTAACTCTTTTAGTTGCAGCTATATCCAAGAGGGCTTGTGCCTTGTCAAGATATTGCAGAGGGGGATGCCCACTTCATCTTTAATTCAGCTTTCTCTGCAGGACCCCACTGAGTCATCCGTTATCCTGCGTGGTTTCTGTATTGCTGGTCTATTTAAATTCATCGGTTCTCTCTGCTTCATCTGTTCTATCTTTGGGGATCCTGGAATTTTTTTGTTGTTTCTATGCCTCTCTAGAATATAGAAATTTCTTGAAGCTGTCTAAGTACAATTTGGTAAGGTTGACTGTACTTCCTTTGGAGTCTTCTTATTTCATTGGTGCTTTGCATAAGGAGGCAAAATTCCTCTCTCAGGAACCCCCTAAGACCTATACTCTTAACACATTCTTTGTATCTCTTTATTTCTTTAAGCTCAGACAAAAGTTACTTTGTTCATGATTTCTCCCAAACATTTGTCCATAACTGGGATTGTCTCCATTTTTCTTAGTATACAGGCTTTTGAAAGATAAAGCCCAGGAGAAGCAGCTCACAGATTTCTAGCTTTTCACATTGCTGGTCCCCTTCCCTGAGATATGGAACACAGAGAAGCTTAGCTTTTTGAATAAAGAGAGAATCAGATGGGAAAAATTTTGGGCAGGGGAATATTACATTATTTTATATTTTAAAGATTATCTAGCTACTTGTGTTTAGAAGCAGTACTGTCCTAGATCCAGCCAAGGAGAGCCCCTGCCTTGGACTCCATGCTTTCGAGGGGCCCACTCTGGCCTTCTTCTGGCTGTGCATCACCCATAAAAGGAATTTGCTAGGCCTAAGGCACTTGCCAACCTATATATCACAAACCCTTTTTAGGACATTCCCGAATTCCCTGCCCAAATGCCCCTAAACCCAAGTCTAGGGCCAGCACATGCCTCTTTTCTGAGTTCATTCTCCTGAGAGTGGATAAAGTTGAGATTATGTTCACTTATAAGTCTGAGAGGTGGACAAAGCAAAGTTTGAAGTTTGAAGCTTAATAAGTAAAGGTCATTCTAATTCCTACTTCATAGATAGCTTTATAGAAACCTGTTTGCCTGACTTTCGCATACATATGTTACATACAGATGGAATGGGGCCTATCTCGATGTGTTTTGGTTTAGAATGTAGCTCTTAGCCTGCTCCAGAGGTCACCTGAGTTCATCACCTGGGTGCACAGGGCAGTGAGTTCAGCTGCTCACAGTACTAACCTGCTCAAAATAACTTTCCTTGGCTTTTTTCATATCCTTGTCTTAGTTAAAGAAAATAGAATCGAGAAAAAAAATAGAATAAATCAATTGAGTATTGAGAGAAATTTTGGGGGTAGATATTATAACTGCAATAATCAAATACAGGGAGAGAAATCAACAGGGAACGTATTTTAAGGAGACTTTGTAGTGTTTTGTGAATCAAACCCTACTCTGGCATTATTAATAGAGATCTCAGTACAAATTTATTTCCCAAATAAACTACTTGGACTCATAAACCTTCTCTCAGTGGAATATAAACCATATCCTAGTTCAAAAAGTTAGGGTTGCTTTTCGATTCAGGCAAGTGGGAAGTGACTTAGGAAAGCAACTTTTGGAGGATAAAAAGTGCTAAACGCCATTTGATGCTGAAGACTCTCTGTTCCAATTTGGTCGTTGTGTGTGCATGCATGCATGTATCATTAACACTGTCCCAATAAAAGACAGTGTTGGGAAAGAGACATGCAATATGATTTATTTTGAAGTACTGGCTTTAAAGATATATTAATCTCTGCATGATTATGACCAAGATACCTGGGTTTCTAACCTGACCGAGCCTGGGGCAGAACCAGTAGTTGCGGAACATAGTAGATGTATATTAAATATGTGTTCACTGAATTCATTATTAAAAAAATGTTTACACTGGAGTATTTATAGCCTCTCCCAGTGTAAGAATAATTATATTTCTTTGCCTACTTAGCTTGTGAGCCTTTTGGGGGCTAAATTAAGCAACACTAGGGCATTCAGGAAAGACAGGATGATTTACATTGGAAAGGTTAAAGGATTACTCAAAAGGTTAAAAATGATTAAAGAAAATAGAATAAATCCAGAGATGAAGATGAGGGGGCGAGAAGACAAGAGTCTGCACAGGCTGGGAGATTTGGGGGGCAGCTCCTAGATCTGTGATAATCACATACATATTAGAAAGAAATGTGAAACGCAGTTTTAAGAGACTTTGCAGTTCATTTTGAATCAAATCCTATTTCAGCACATTTTCTAGAGATTTCAGTACAAATAATCTCTCCTTTTCAACTATTTTCTGGGTCTTGGACTGGTGTTACTTTGAGTAGAGATTTGGGTTTCTATTGATTTTAAATAAATGAATGTACAACCTTAGGTTCCTATGAAATAGGTATTTCTTCGAAATAAAAAGAAAAATTATGTATTTCATTGATTTCTAAAATAAATGCTTACTATGAACTTTTCTGAAATTAAGATGTACCTTTATGTTTGATGAGTCATAGTTTAATTGAAAAGATTTTTTCTTTGTTATTAATACATTTATTATTGATTCATTAAACTTATAAATTTGATAACATGTTATGTTATTCTAGCTTTTAAAGGATATGTGGCAAATATTTCCATGGCAATATTTAAACTTTCACTTGTCCTTAATAAATTTCCTTTCATGGGCAATTCACTGGATCTCAGTGTGTTCAAGCCACACTTATGAGGCTTATTTTGTACCCTATTTTTAGGAGGAAGAGAGAAATCTGGGAAAATAAACAAATATTTGACATTTAGTAAAAAAATAAGCAAATGACTTTTTGGATTAATATAGAAAATAACCAGCACCATTTTCCAAACAACCTCCAGCTATCCAGTGGCCTGTGAAGAATGATAATTGAGAGAGCCTTATTAAGACAGAGTTGTGGGGTAGACAGGCACAAAAGTGACTGGAGGACAAAAGTCAAAAAAGGGGACCTAGATTTTAAAATAAATATCCACCCAATTAAAAAATGAGCAAAAGATTTGAATAGACATTTCTCCAAAGAAGATATATGTATGGTCAATATACACAACATCATTAGTCATTAGGGAAATGCAAGTCAAAACCACAGTGATATACTATTTCACATCCACTAGGATGGTTATAATCAAAAAGATGAAAACAAGTGTTGGCAAGGATGTGGAGAAATTGGAAACTTCATATGTTGCTGGGAATGGTGTAGCCACTTTGGAAAATGATTTAGCAGTTCCTTAAAAAGTTAAACATAGAGTTATCATATGACACAGCAATTTCACCCTTAGGTAGGTACCCAAGAGAACTGAAAGCATATTTCTATGCAACAATTTGTACATGAGTGTTTATTGAAGCATTATTCATAATAGTCAAAAAGTGGAAACAACCCAAATGTCTATCATGTGATGAATGAATAAATAAAATGTGTATACAATGGCATATTATTTAACCATTAAAAGGAATAAAGTACTGATATGTGCTACAACATGGAGAAACTTTAAAAATTTTAAGCTAAGTGAAAGAAGCCAGATGCAAAAGACCGCATATTGTATCAATCTAATCATATAAAATGCCCAGAATAGGCAAACCCACAGAGACAGAAAATAGATTAATGGTGTCCAGTGGTTGAAGAGAGGATGTGAGAAAAAGAGAAATGGGAAGCAATGGCTAACGAGCATGGGGTTTGTTTCGGGGGGATGAAAATGTTCTGGAACTAGAGAGTGGTGATTGATGACCAACTTTTGAATGTACTAAAAACACCTGAAATGTGTACTTTAGAAAGGATGAACTTTATATATGCGAATTATAGTTTAACAAAATTGATATTAAAAAACATGCAGAATGCTTAAAGAAACAGCTGGACTGTGCATGGATGCCAGGGGCAAGAATGGCTGCTGAGTTCTCTTTTGTGGGCAAGAAGAATACCCCTGGGATTCCCTTAAATTTCTCCACCTATGTTCCGGAACCTAATATTTGGGATTGGCCTATTTTTGTTCCTCGCTAGCTGTTTTGTGTTTTGGGGTTGTGCCATAAGTGAAAAGCAAAGGATGTGGATCCTGTGTGATCCAGCCTTACTATTAATTTTTGCCACCTTATGGGGTTCTAAACAATACTGTATCTTTGAGTTATTATTTTGATATCAATTGTTTATTTTTATCTCCTTTAGGACTAACGGTTAGGTGAGCAAATAATAGCATTAATAGCTAGATGAGCCAACAAATTTATTCACCATAAATGCAATATTTATTGAGTGATTACATTATGGTAGATTTGGGGATTCAGTGGTTAACGAGACATGACATCTGGTATTAAAAGTGTCAGTGGGGGATGTTTCTAAGTAAGAGGGCCATTACATTAGGGTTGGCAGGTACTCTATACGTGGAATAAAGTATAAGGTATTTGGTGCAGTGATTGCATTAGTGGCAACCATTAGACTACAGTGTGTCTGTATCCTTTTTTCTATAATATTGCATTGTCCTTTTATTCTTTATCGAGGCTGGTCTTATGACTTACTTTCACCATTAGACTGTGGTGGAGGTAATGGTGTGCCAATTCTGAGTTTTGATTTCACGAGGCCTGGAACACTTTTGCTTGTTCTCCGGATCCTGTCTCTGACATGTGGAAACCCATGCTAGCCTGCTGGAGGGTGAGAAATCATATAGAGCAGAGCCAAGTCAGTCCAGTTATTCCAGCCAAGGCCCCAGACACTTGAAAGAGTCCAGCCACAATCAGCCACCAGCGAACTCATAGCTGACTGCAGATGTATAGATGAGTCCAGCTGAGATCAGCCCAGCAGAGCCATCTACCTATCTATAAACTCTCAACCAACAGAAAATGATTGTTTATGACACTAAGTGTTGGCAGTGTTTGTTATGCAGCAATAGATAACTGATAAGATGCAATGGGAACACAGGTGAGGAGGAGCTTGGGTGAGACTAAGAAGGCTTCCTAGAAGAAGTGACATTTATGCTATAGATATGAATAAGCGTTAGCTAGGGAAAAAAAGAATCTGAGTGTGTGTGTATGTTTTGGGGAGGGATTCACGGAAAAGAGAAACAAAAAGTAAGGGTCTAAGTAGTTTAAAGAATACTATTTAAAAGCCCAGGAGGCAAGATTACTCATATGGCTGGAGTATGATGTGAGAGAGGAGGACTAAGACATTAAGCTATAGAGTTATGCAGGAACAAATCACGTAAAATATCAAACATTTATAAAGGGGTTTAGATAGTATCCTGAGGACAGTTGAGGTCAATTAAAGACTTTTAATCCCATTTTTGCTTATGTATGATCAGTCTAGCTATGGTGTGGGGACCTGGTTACATGGTTTAGAACTAGAGGTATGGAAACCATTTAGAAAAACCTTGGTAGGTAGAAGGGGATGGTGGCCTGAACTTGGGCACTAGCAAAGAGGAAATAAACAAATCTGAGGGCTCTCACAGTGTCAGAATTGGCCCAACTTGGTGATTTCTTGGAAAAGGGTTGAGAGAGAGGGATCTATCAAGGATGATGCCAATGTTTTGGCTTGAGCAACTGAACGATATTGTTTTATTGTTATTATTGTTATTGATATAGAAAACAAAGTAAATTGAGTGTAACTACAAATTCAGATTGTTGCACACTGTATATGGCAGACTGTATTTTCCAAAGATGGTCATGCCTATATATTTATTCCATCCCTTATATTTTCAGTGTGACCAACACTCTTCCTAAGGTGTGGTGGCAACTATGTTTGTTCCCTCTCCTTGAATCTGGGAAGGGGCTTGTGACAGCACCGATGAATGGGGTCCAGCATAAGTGATAGTATGCAACTTAAAGGCTTGGTCATAAAAATTTTGACACAGCTCCTGCCTGACTTTCTCTCAGAAAGCTCACCCTTGGAATCCAGCCACCATATTGTGAGAAAGCTCCAGCCATGTGCAGAGGATACATGTGGGTGTTCCAGCCAAAGCCCCAACTGTCTCTCAGCTGACAAGTCATCAACCATCAGATATGTGGATAAACTAGTTTTCAGAAGATTCCAGTCTCCAGCCTTCTAATCTTCCAACTGAGGCCCCAGACATTGTGGAGTAAAGAACATGCCATCTCTGTTTTGCCCTGTCTGAATTCTTGATTCACAAAGACTATGAGAGATAAGAGATACTTCTTATTGCTTTAAGCCACTAGGTTCTGCAGTAATGTGTAATGTAGCAATAGATAGCTAATGCACTACATTTGATGTGCCTATGGGACATTCTCATAACTCACACATATATTCCTTTTTTTAAAATCAATGTTACAGATTATTTTTCATCTGTTTTATAAGAAAGCTTACATCAAGTACTCTGTCCGCTTTTGTCACTTCCACTATTTGTCATGAAACCTTTGACTGTTTTGCCTTCCTTAGCTTTGGTCAAGGAAGGAAGGAAGGGAGGAAGGGAGAAAGAAAGGGAGGATCTATAGGGAAGTAACAGGCAAATGCAATACCACTCTTGGAGAGAGGTGATAAAATGACAGAATAATGACAGCTGTACCCACTGGCACAAGCATTGCAGCATCTCGAATTCCTGCACAGGCACAGATGTGCAGGAATATAATGTGGGCATGTAATGTAATGTAGGGATGTAATGCTCACATTACATCTCTAAAGACTGGCATTATGCTTGCTCCTGCCATCTTGCCCATCAAAAGAAGGTTGGCCCTGACACCAAGAAATAACAGCTGGGTTGTGTTAAGAAATTTTTATTGTTTCCTTTGGATTTGTGATGAAAGCACATAAAATTACAAGTGGAAGAAACATCATGCCACAAAATTGCATAGAATTATTACAAAAATGTGAATTATGCATTTTAAATAATTTGAGATAGAAGAACCAAAATATGTACATTTTAAGAGCTTCAAATACTTTGTCCTATTGTTTTCTTTTGAAAAGGCAAAAGTCACAATGTCCAATCCATCACAAACAATATTTATACAGTGCACAAGCACAACATTAAATTCAAAGTAATGCAAGCAATGGCCCTTTCTTTCAGAGTTATTTAATGGCTGCTTATCTATTACAGGAGTATTAATTAATGTATGGTGATATTGAAATGTTGAAATGAAATGTTAAAAACCAAAAAACATATGGCATTTCATTAGAACTTTGAAAACTGGTTTACACGGCCAAAACCACGCTATTCTCAGTAGTGTAAAGGTATCAGAGGGGCACGGTCTAATTTAATACACAGCTCTACTCTCTATTATAGGAAAATCACGGTACAGACTTTCACACATTCAACAAAGAACAAGGCAAATACATAAAGGCACAAAACTGCACATCATATAGACCCCTTGTCTTTATCTTAGTCTATTTCAAGTAATATTAATATTATTAAATGATATTATCACTGTAGTAGTTTCAATGATGCAAGATGGACAGTGTTACACACTACCCCACAACTGCAAAAAGTGTCATTGTACAGATATAAAAATGTGATTACAGTAAATGGCCAAATACAAACGTATTGTAAAATGACTAGAGTTACTAAGATAATGAAATCCAACTACCAAAACAGCTTTGCGTAAGTCAAGGTTATTCAATCTTAGTCTATTTCTGGACTGAAATGTGATATTCTGCAATCATCATCATTGTGTTTGGTTATGAATGCTATTATTAGTTCATTCTTCTGCAATTTTAGACGGTCTGTAATTTTGTTTACAAAAATGCAGCATTCGATTTTGACCATTCTTGTTTCCTTATGATTAATGCCTTTCTTTCAAAGTGCAAAAGTAGAATGATTTACAAAAGATTTCTCTTTCATTTGAAGTTAAGTTTTATTAAGTGTCTAATTAACACCCCACATCCTTCCGGTCAAAATACTATCATCATCTCCAAAGAGGATGGAATTTTTCTCCCTGTCTCAATAAGTTTTTTTTTTTTTTTTTAAATCAAACACTCTTTCCTAATGTTTGCACTAAGCCTTCATTTTGACTAAAACTTAATTGTGATCCTTAGTTATTGCTTAAAGTTAAATAAAATAATCTCCATAAAAATATTAAATTCTGGAAACATAGTTTTCAGGACACAACTGGTTTTTGCATTTAAAATGTTTTGCTAAGCTACAATCAGACAGGTTTCTTTTAAAGTAAAATAAACTGTGAGCATCTTTGCTTTAGGGTTTCAACTTCAATGTTCTTTGTGTTACTCTCTAAACTATATCTTCCTCTACATAATTATTCTCTCTTACTTAAGACCTTTCAGTAATGTTTTGATCAGTTTTCGCATGATATAATTTGTTTTTCTTATGCCATCTAACATAGGAACTTAACAAAAATACACAGTTCAGTGAATTAAATGTACATAGTAAATATATAATGAAAGATTTTTTTTGTTAGAATAAAATTATTGAAATCTCTCAGACTTTAAATTATGGAAGATACTAATAAATTTCCATATTTCTGTTCTATATATTTTTATATATTCTGATTATTAAAACAAGCTTAAAATCCAGTTATTGGTCCTGCAAAATATATATCAAATTCATATTCTAAGATCTAAATCTACCTCTACTTGCATCAATGACTCCATCAATTGTTTCTTAGCATATCAATATAATTTATCCACAAAATCTAGATGTTTGACCATTTTCTTCTATATCCATTTATCCGCAAATTTGGTTTTAAGTCTTGTGGAAGAGTTTTGGGTCATTGTCAATTAAGAAACACACATCTACACTCGAATGAATGTGTGTGTGTGCGTGTGTGTGTGTATAGTGTATGTGTCTGTATTTATATGGGTGAATGTGTACATATATACATGAAGATAATATATATCACTTATATGTGGGTCTGTGTATTTTCTAGATAAATACTCAATCTTTATCTCTATATTAAAATAAATGAACCATAAAAAATGTCAGACAGAAAAATAACCACTGGAACCTGTTTACTCTGATTGAATCTCTGCTCAACATACATCAGCTGAACTATTTTTATTCAACTGAACAGACTCTTTGTAGTTATTTACTCACTTCAGGCCAACAATCAGTGAATACCCAGACTTTGAGTACAAATAGTCAGCTCAGATAGCCCACTGCCTGGAAGTGTGTGGCCAGCTTTCTCATGCAGTCAAATGTACAAACCATATTGCTAAGTCTGAGAAGGGCAAGGATCAGATCAAGTGATTTTTTTTTCAAGAAAGAAAACCAGCTTATTTGAATCACTATGGTATCTGACAAAACCATGTTGGCAACAAATACACTGATGCCTCTATGATAAATAAATTAGCAGACTGCAAGCCACCAGTGCTTGCAAAGCAAAGAACGAAATAATCTAATATGCACGTTAACTTGAAGATATGGTAGTTGAGGGGCAGGTAGGAAAAAAAATGTTCAAAGTTGGCTGTTCAATAATGTTAAGTAGTGATATGCATTTCTCAAACTATTTCTATTACTTTAAAATACTTTACACCAGAGCTTCAAATAAAAACATGAGCTTGATTTTCTTCAAAGAAGACATAGTTCTTCATTTAATGGTCCATGGAGCCTGGAAGTTGCCTGCTTTGAATTTACTACCAGAAAGAAAACAAAAATCCCACATACATGCACTCTCTACTAGTAGACCTGCAGTAGTTTCCACATCACACATGAAGCCTAGGCATGAGGACGTTGTCCTTCTGGAATTCTCCTTTTGGTATGGATTTTAGGCTAAGGGATGCTTCTCAGGAAGATGCTCTGGGCAGTGATCTTTGTAATAAGAGAAAATCTGATGGAACTTGAGAGGCCATGAGTATTCTGAAGGCCTAACAGGAACAATCACAGAGGAGTATCAAACTCTCTTCCTGGGTGGTCCCCTTCCAGCTCCTCACTGGAGGGAGGCCTGTGGTTCAGTTTTCCAGGCTCTGAGGTCAAGGAGGAAGGGGCAGAACTGTGATTACTGTCCTCACTGATCTTCCCCTTCATGGCTTCCTGCACAAACTCCAAAATCTCCAGAGGCAGTCTTTTGAACTTATCTTGGTACTCTTGCTCTAGCTCCACCTGCAGCTGGAAGACATCAAGAGAGGAGGAGGATTTAATGTCACTTAGGTTTCTATAACCACCCATGTAGGAACTTCTTGAAAGATATGTACAAAGATGGGGGAGGAATAATTTAATTTTAGCATCATTCACTGATTGCCTATAGAGAAGATGTAAAACAGAGTTTAGTTGGTCATGTCATTTGTCCGTAGCTGAAAGTCAAGTTCAGGTTATGTGTGGCAGAATCGAGCTAAAGACCTGCAATAATATAAATAAATATAGATATAATATACATGGAGAATATGAATGAGAGAGAGAGACGGGTCTTTTGAAAAAATGTATAGAAGTAACGTGATTTGAAGTTCTTAAACATAGGGGTTGGAAGCTACTTATAGCTGGGAGTGCCTAGGTCAGTCCTGAATTGAGGTGGGGAGAACGAAGAAGCTGACAGGAGTGGACCGAGGATCAAGGCGGGGCTTGGTGAAGTGTCGCTTCACACAGGGGCTGGAAAACCACATTTCTAAAGAGGAGCTGAATGCATTTTCACAAACCAAATATACTCATATAACCAACTTTAACTTCTATTTTGACTTCTTTTATCACCTCTTAATTTTGATTTTTTATTCTAATTTTTATTCATTTCATAAACTGTTTTAGCTAAGCTGTAAACTTTAAATGTATTTGTTTAATGCTCTGGAGAATTCTTGGACATTTAAAAGTCACAGAACCTTTTCTTCAAATGCAGACTTACATGGTGGCCCTACTCCTAAAGCAGTAAAAGCTGGAGTCCTCAGAGAAGTGGGCTGAGGGTCGGGGCTGGTGGTGGATGCTGCCTCCTGGGAAGCTTTGCAGTGCTGATCCCAATCAAAACCCAGAATTTAAAATAAAATTCTCTTTGCTTACTGAATGGTAAGCAAGAAGCATAATCTTAGAAATGATGTGTGAGACTAAGTACTTTTTTTCTTCTTAGGAGCACTGAGGTAGCTTTTCTTAAGATAAGTCTTTAAAACCTTTAAATGATTTCTTTTCATGCTTCTCAAACTTTATATTCTAGGATCTTGATTTTTGATTCTGATTCAGGAAATCTGGGTGGGGCCCAAGATCTTACATTTCTCAGGGCTCACAGGTGATGCCAAAGCTGCTGATCCACTTTGGACACTCTGATTATCTTCCTGTCCTGGCTGTATGCTGAGCTCCCAATTCTACTTTTTGTCTTGATCCTGGCTATATGTTCTTCCTCTGGAGATTCAATGAAGTTTCTAGTGCTTGCCCTGATCCCTAGACCATCTGGGGTGAAGACAGTGCTCAAGGCATCTGCCCCTTGGAGTCTTGACCGCCTCCGCTCATCCCATTCTGGCGAGTGCCTGCAGCCTGAGAAATCCCCTAGTTCAATTCCTTTGTGCTTTTACTTCTATTCCAGAGAAATTGTGCCAAAGCTTGGTTATTTCATATAGATCCATAATCCCTTATCTGCAATTCTAAAATCCCTAAGTTCTGAAATATAGAAGATTTTTGTAAATTTTTGGCAAATTCATTGGCATTAACTAATATAAGGTTATTTATAATCCTTATTTATTCCACTTCATATCCATGAATATCCATGCATGGTACTGTAGACATTAATTTATATAATTATGAGGGTATTATAATTGTAATACCATGGGATATTGTGCCTATGGTACATATATCATGTTACCTTTCCAAAATCAGAAAAATTATAAATTCTGAAAAACAACCCCGGAGTCTCAGGTAATGGATTGTGGAACTATTTGAATGACTTTTTTTTTTTTTTAATACATCAAAAATTCCTGATAAAAATAGCTTGGTTGGCCTAAGTATTAAAACTCATCTACTCTCCCAAAACATAAAATGCGGGTGTTAATGAATATGTTGTACTGGCACATGAACACTACTAAGCCAAGAAGGAAACACACAATGAGGGGGTATCCATGAGGCCCTGATGGAGCAAAGGCAACTTTATACACAGCCCTACCCTCATCGTGGGGAGCCAGGCGAATCCCTAAGGCATCAAACACAGCAAGACAATGGCCAATTCTTTCCCAGGTGTCTCAACAATTTAGAAGGCTTTTACATGGTCACTCTTTGCACCAGTGAACTCTCAGACTGGTGTTTGATAGTTTGCAGTAACTATTATCTGGACCTCATCATCAATTTGCCTCAATTTTAATTCAGCAACATATACAGTTAAAATGTTTTGTTTCTAAAGAATATAGGGAAAGGGAGAAAAGCACGAGGCCCTGGCTTTAGGGAATATCAGATTGCAGTTTTCACTTAGGTTAGACTGGGGCACCTTCAGCTATAGATATATTGTACCTGACCTAGAAGTTAATTTCTCTTGGGTCATTGCTGGACAAGATTCCATGGTGCTTGATAATACTATTTCCTTTTATATATAAATATTATACGTATAGTATATATTTTATATATATATATTTCTCACTACATATATATAGTGAGAAAATGCCGAATACGTTAACATTTTCTAATAATTTTTAATAATCTAATTTTAATCATTACAATTCTGTACCCAGTTCTGATGTGTGTTTTCCCCCAACACCACCAAACAATTCTCTGCAACTCTAGCTAGGTATCATATAACTGAACTCCATTCTGACACTGTCTACCTGGAGATAGCATCAGATCCCACAGGTTAAGGGTTCAGTCCTATAAGACAGCCCCCTAGCCCCCACCACCACTTCAAATGCCAATCAAAAGTCCAGATTGTCACCTCTATTTTTTGACTGACTGGCTATAGTTTGGAGGTTCTAATGACCACCTCCCCTCCGCCTTCACCTCCCCACCCCCACACATTGGGCTTGATTAATTTGCTAGAGTGGTTTATAGGACTCAGAGAAACACTTCACTTACTAGATCACTGATTTATCATAAAAGGGTATAAACCAGGAACGGCCAGATGGAAGAGATACATAGGACAACGTATAGGGAAAGGGCACAGAGCTGCCAAGCCCTGTTGGGTTTTTAAGGAGGTTCCATTGCGTATCATGATCAATATAATTAATTGGTTATTGAACTCAGTCTCCAGCCTCTCACCACTCCCTGGAGGGCCAAGGGCAGAGAATGAAAGTTTCAATCCTCTAATTATATGGTTGGTTCCCATAGCAACCAGCCACCATCCTTAGGTGCTTTCCAAAAGTCACTTTATTAATATAAAAAAGACACTCTTATTGTCTCAGCACTTAGGAAATTCCAAGAATTTTAGAAGCTCTGTGCCTGGAACTGGGACTAAGACCAAATTATTCCTTATTATAAATCACAATAACAATATAATACTAAGAATTAATAATAATTATTAACCATAATTAATAATAATCACAATAACAATAATTTAATTTTAATAATTATTTTAAATAATTTTTAATAATTTATCCAGTTATGGCTAAATTATAATTTAGTGGACTCTTCCTTTTATCATGGGTTAGTAATAGATGTTATATATTCTAAACTATTTTAATAAATTAAAATAATTTAATTTATTAACCAAATTAATATATATTAAATGTCATATTTCACTCTTTTAAAAAAGTCATTCATTATTAATGAATTATTACAAATTGCACGTATTATTAAATTTAAAATCAGAGTTTTCTTTTTATTTATTTTTCCTTCTTATAAACGGAATACTTGCTCATTGTAAGAAAACATGAAAAGTATACAGAGTAAAGTCTGGCTCTGTTCCCAAAAAGCCCATCTATCAGGATTTTATGGCTATTCCAGCCGAAGGGTTGCAAACGTAGGGGGAAAAGGCAAATCATGGAAATAAGAGAAGCAGATTGTGTACAAGGAAGTAGGATTGGTGGGGAGGGCATGCTCTCTCTGAAGGGAGGGGGTGCCTGAAACTCAGCAGTAGCTGAGGCCTGACAGATTTTTGTTTTTCAAGAAAAATGAGGAATCCAAAGTTTCATGTAAGATCTCCTGATGTTTTAAATTGTTAGCAATCAATTCACTCCACACTCATGGGTCCTATTGGGCTTGAAGAGAGCATTTAACTTCTCTCCTAGCAGATTTAAATAAGGCTTAGATCTGAGGACTCAAGAGATCAGGTCTAGCTGTGGAATTTCAATTTGGATCCCTCTTAACTTTCCTTCTCCACAATCCTAAACTTCAGATGGTCCTCCACTGGACACCAGAGCCTGCTCTTGATCATCTCTTTGCTGAGGTTTAGGGCCATCTCATTTAACTGCCACATTCTGGTTCATGTACCCAAACTTGTGTTGAGTGTCTATTCTGTACAGCTCAAGTTCCGTAAGCATGGTAGCTAGATTGCACAAATGACAGCAATTCTTTACCCTTCTTGTAGTCATGGCCTTTGCAATTCCTCCAATCAAAGAGTGGAGTGTATTTTTTATCTCCTTGAATCTGGAGAGGCCTTGTGATTTACTTTGTCCAGTAGGATGTGCCAGGGTGACAGATACGGTTGTGAGCCTAGACCCCAGAAGGCTATGTATGCTTCTGCTATTCCTGTTGGAAGCTTACTCAGGCATCACGTAAAGAATTGCAGGCTAGCCTGCTGGAGGAGACACCTGACCCAGTTATACGCCCTCTATCACCTCAACTACCAGACACGAAAGTGAGGCTATTACAAGCCAGCCAGCTAACTAACCCGTGAGCTAAACACAGGCTAGCACAAGGCTACTAAGGTCTGCTGAGCCTGGTCCAGACCAGAAGAAATGCCTAGTCCAGTTCATAGACTCATGAGCTTAGTAAATGCCCATTGTTTTATGCCACTGAGTTCTGTGGTTGTTCTTAAGCAGCATATTGTGGCAATAACTGACTGATATAGTAGAAGAATTCAAAGGCTTGCCATATATGGTCCGGCCTCATAGAAGACTCATAATTTAATTCAGCTGGCCCCATCTTTTCATTGCTGTGGTCTCAAAACACATTCTTGAGAGAAAATCACATAGGACAAATAGATCTACATGAGAAATTTGATTTTGTAGGATATTACTTGGAGTTTTTTTAAATTAGCACACATGAACTTGCTTAATCTTAAATTTATAAGATATATTTTTAGAAAGTGGACCAAAAAAGGGAAGAACATGGTCGAATTTAATCTCTAATTTTTAAAGCAGATTGTTATATTTATAGTCAGATATTAATAAATAAAATCATTGCCAGGGTTTATTTTATTATAGGCTGAGTTCTCCAATTTGACTAGCAAGACTCAATTTCTAAATTTCTTAGTTAACTTGATTTTCAAAAGATGTTGCCTCCTCATTGCTTCTGTGAATTCTGTTGGATAAGAAGGGAAAGACAATGCACTCAAGTTCAAGTGTGTTCAGCCGTGCCTGCCTTTATTGTCAAAGATTTTTGCAGTTGGCATGCTATTCTGCTTCTGACATTTTTTCAGCTGCCTTAGAAATAAAGCAAGGATTTGATTTAGTTAAGCAAGGTTTTTAGATGTATAAATAAAAGCGAAGGTGAAGAAAGCAAAGTTAATCATGAAGGGTAGTTTACAAATGGGAAAAAAAGAGAACATCTTAGGATAATGTAAATGTGGCATAAATGTAAAGCTAAGGCAGTTTACTGAGTTAGTAAAGAGATATAATCAAAGTCAATTTTCTAAGGAAACAAATTTCTTAGTTAATTATAAGCTACAGTGGGATAACAAAGACAGAACTGCTAAAACTTAAAAAAAAAAAAAGCTATAGAGAATGCACAGACAGATATTTAGGAAGATTTTTCACGATCTGACTTCAGGTCCAACTCAAGTCATTTTGTCCGATGAAGTATATTAAAGACCTTAAAATAAAACAAAAAGCAATAAAAATCTTAGGAGAAAATGAGGCGAATAATTGTATAATCCCGGGGTACAGAGACCTTCTTAAGCTAGACAGAAAAAACATAATTTATAAAGGAAAATTTTATTTGGTATACTTACCTAAATGAAAATAATCTCTTTTGGTGAAAAAAATGGGCAACACCCAAGCAATTCATAGGAGAAGAAACACAAATATCCAATATATATATATGAGAAGATACTTAGTCTCTTTAACGACCAGGGACATGCAATAGCACAACACCTTTCTAAGGGACATTATATTGGTAAAAAATATATTTTTTAAAAAAAGGGCAATAATGAGAAACCGACATTTTAAAGCATTAGGCAATAATCTGATAATGTCTGTAAGACGGAAACCACACATGTTCAAAAACAAAACAAAACAACAGCAATAACAACAAAATCTCTGAAAACAACTTTAATTTTAACTTATGCCATATGTGCATCATCATTATCTATCACTATATTTTTTTGGTGAATCATTTGAAAATAAATTTTAGACATCATGACACTTAACCACATAGATTTTGTACCACACATCACCTAAAAAAAATGTCCTATATCATGTCAATACCTTAATGATTTTAAGAAAATTAATAATAATTCCTTAATATTATCTCACACTCATCCATGTTCAAATTTCCCCACTATTACCCCTCCTAAATTTTTCTAGCTTATCTTTTTTGGCTACAATTCAAAGTTCATGTGTTACATTTGGTTGTTGTGTCTTTCTCACGTTTCCCACTTGAATTATTTATTGCTTTTCATTCTTTTGTGATTTGAGTTTTTTGAAGAATCCTATTCAATTTTCTTATAGAATGCCCACATTCCAAATTTGTCTGATGATTTCTTCAGGGAGTCATTTAAACTAGTCCTGGAAACCCTGCATTTCTTATAAACTAGAAGTTAAACCTGTAGGCTTGATTAGATGGAGGTTAAACATTTGTTGGGGCAAGAATACTTAATAGGTATTTTTTTTATATCTCATATTGCAACACATCAGTGGGTGCGTAGTGTCAGATGTGTCACATTATCAGTGAGTAAGTTTCATCACTTGGCTAAAAGTGGTAAAAATCAGACTCAATTTTGTCAAAATTTTTTCCTTTTACATTTGGCTGTTATTCTGTGGGGGCGAAACTCTGGATCCATGTTAATTTCCCTTAGCACTCTTTCATGAAATTGATGATTCTTGTCCATCTCATTGGGGGTAAATGGTAATTTGCTAATTCTTGTTTAATTTAGCTAGTATTCTGTAAGGAAGAGCTTTTTCTTGTCTTGTGGAGATGAACTAGAGTTCCTCTTCAAAAGGCAGGGTAAGCATTTAATTCTTTTCCTTTAATTACAAATTTTCTGAGTAAGGAGTAGGGGCAATGATTATTTCAAAAGATGGCAAATTAGTTTTTTCTTTTCTCTCTCTGAAAGTAACTATGGACAATACATTTTAATTTTTATTTATTCCTTTAAAAAAAAATCAGTTACAGCCATTACTCTGAGGTCAAATTGTCCTATGTTTGGTCAGTGGGGCCCTTTCAAGATAGGCTTTTGGGTCCTTTTGACATGCTCCCTTTACATTTGGAGCACTTGCTTCTCTAGGTATAACTAGATAACCTCAGCTATCTCCTGTACTTGCCCTGCCTCAGATCTGGAATCAGCCACTTTTCCAAAGCCTTTAGTGGTGGAGGTGTTCATAAATCAAGCTCTGGGTGATAAAAGTGCTCACTGCTATCAGACTGTCATTGCATTTAGGTCATCTCAGTAGACAGGGCATGTATTTTGAAAAATCGTTAGTACATATTGATATTTCAAATTTAAATGTCACAGTATAGATTTTTTTCTTAACTTATTTGATTTTGTATTTGTATATATTTTTTTATTTTGTAATTAATTTTGTATAGTTTGCTTTCTGAAAACATCAACTTATTTCTTTACTTTGCAATATACAGAAATAGTTTCAAGATTATAACCTATCCATAAAATATCCATGTGAAGCTTAAGAGTATTTTGAGGTTCTTTTTTTCACAGAATATATCCCACTAAGGATGCACAATGATATTTCTCTGCTAAAATTCACTTGAAATAATTATATTCTTTGTATAGTTATGTTACCTTTGATAGACACATAGGGTCATTTATTTCAGTTTGTTTCTCATTAAACATTTTGTATTATTTCACTTTTCTTTCTTTCTCTGGGAGAATCTTGTATTTTTAAAAATTTAATTCCTCACAGTCTTTTAACCCTTTAAAAATATATCTGGCCTTTGGGAAACAGAGATGAAAATATGTTACTATAATTATTTTGCTTGAAATATTTTGAAGTTTACTACTAAAGATTAGGGACAATAATAAAACAAGCAAAATAAAAATAAAAATGTCAATAAAACTTAGAGTTTCTTTAAAATAAAATATAAGGCTTAAAGAAATGTAATGCAACCACAAAATATAAACCAAAAAATGGCTACGAAAACAGAAAAAAATGATTATATTGCTGTGATAAATTAATAGAGTCTACATGCAGTTGTATATGTACTGTGATGATAACTATGAGAATATTTTCTGAGAAAACAGAATTACTTTGAAAGAAGATACTAAAATATAAACTGTGTTGGGATTATGAGTATTTCTATTTTTTTAGATTTCTCATTTTGATGGTAATGTGAATATTGATAATGTAATTATTAGTAATGTAATTATTTTATTTTTAGCATGAAAATAGTATTCTAAAATAAAAATAAAATCGAATATATTTAAAAACATACAAAACAGAAAAATGCAAAATACTGAATGTGGATAAAGTGACCAGGAAAATTCTATGAGGAATTACTACAGATACTATGGTATTTTAACCTCGACATCATCAATTAATTAAGAGGTTATTAAAAACAATGGGAAAAGCATTAAAATGTACATATATAGCAAGAGCAGCTGAGAAACCTTTAAAGCCTCATCTTATTTTTAGAATAATCTCATGAATTTTTATTTCAACCAAGAACAGAAATAACAGGATCATATAAAAATTACAAAGTGAGGTCAGTCAGGTTACCAGAGGATTGTTGGAAAATAGCATGTGGGAAAATGGGATTACATTATATATCCTAACTGTTCAAGATTTTGTTTGTTTTCTTCTAAATTTCCTTAGAATAAATTGCAATGGGAGTTTGAGTCACAATGGCCAGGTAGGAAATTCCTTCCTCTATTCCAAATACAGAGAAATGCTGAATAAGACAGAACATATACATTTATTTAAATTTATAACTGAGTTTTAATATGAGAAAAGGAAATCCCTATGCCACAGGAATAAAAAAAGAGAAAGCAAAGCCAAAAGGCCCATGGGTGGCAGAGTAGATTCTCCATCTGGAGAGCTGAATTTTAATGTTCTAAGGTGACAGGAGAATGGCCTAAGAATTTTGGGTGTTGGAGTGCCTAAACTGAAGTCTCCGCATAGAGTTAGGTGTATTCGCACTTGAAATAGGGACTAGAAATTCTCAATCCCTAATCTCAAGGACAAGGAGAGGAAGCTAATGAGTCATGGGGTCTATTGGAGGAAAAATGTCAGCGGCAAGGAATCAGAAACCCAAACCAGCACCATGAATGAGTGCAGTTCTAAATTCACATTACCCCCCGTGCCTGGGTATCCAGTGCCAATAAATCAAAGCAAACACTGTTCAAAAATGGATAAAACCCATGGAGTCCCAGCAGTGGCACAGCAAATTCAGACTGTTTGGATTCTTTATAGCCCAGGGCATGAGTGACCCTTATAGATAAACAATTCCCAATGAACATGAACTCAAAGTTCAAATTACAAACCACTCAAGTAAAATGCAGCATTTGTTCAACCTTGTAATTCAAGGTTGCCATTGGCAACTGAAATATAAAGAAAATGAGTAAAATGGTGATCAGTGTATTTCTAGGGCAAAAGAAAAAATACTCGAAACCTAAACAAAAATAATTTGGTTAGTTCCTGCCAATGTAGAAGAATACGGTTAATTTACAATAGACATAAATTCCTGATGTTTTTAATCAAGTGCTGGAGTATGGTGCATGGCTTTATTTTTGGCAGGTTTTTCCTAAATAAATATATTTGCTTGAAAATGATATTAATTTTTACTTTTTGAACAAATTTCAACTAGACTGATGTAAAGGGCTAGGAAGGCAATCAAAAATTAAACTGTTGCCATAGATTTACACAACTGGAGAAATCACTGATAGATAGATAAGAGTCTCTCTCCACCCTGGGTGCTTACATTTTACCAAATGTGACCTTGGGTAGCTTATTTAACCCCTTGAATTGGAATTATTTCATATATAAAATGGGGATAATGATGCCAGTTTTCCCAGGTTGTTAAAAGGTTTAAATGAGATCATGCTTATTAAGTAATTAGCATATTGTGATTGCTTATTAATTTTGTATACCTTTATTCCTAAAGAGAGGAAACGAACTTCTAGCTGAAAACATCTGGAATGCTGTCTACTAAGTGGGCTTTATTCTTTCCAATTATATCATTTGAGTCATTATTTGGTAAATGCACACAATTATGGTACTTGTTAGATCTCTCTTTTTGGGCTACATCCTGGGTTGTTGTTGATTTTGAAGAATTTATCAACAAATAAATTGAACACCCTGATTGGTGCAAGGCCCTGTGTTTGCTGCTGTGGAAAATAAAAAATTTAGAATTCTTCCAGGGTAACAAGTGATGTGCTTTTTAAATTTTATTTCACGTCAAAAGCCATAAGCATTTTGACATAGCCCTTATGTGTAAAATCCTCTATACATCCATTTACTCCATGAAACTATCAGAGGGAGAAATTTGCTCTTAATGCAGCAAAGAACGTAGTCAGAATCCTGTGACTTTTTTCCTAGCTCCATCCTCATTCTTTCTCTGCTGTCCTTTCCCCAATACGTCTCTCTTGAAATGCTGCAATTTCCGAACTTAACCCATAATTTATACCTACTCTGATTATAAGATGATTAAAATCATTTTACAGGCATCTAGAGATTACTGTAGAAAATTTTGAAAGGGGCATTAGTAATTAGATTGTCAACCCCTCCAAGAGTTAGTATTAGAAAGAGACTTTAGAAATTATATAGTCGAACCTTTTCCTTTTACTTAGTATAAACCTGTGGCCAAAAGAAGTTAAGTGACTTCTCAAGGAATAGCCTCTTAATAGCAAAACTAGGACCAGAACCTAGTTGATTTTCCTCTTCAGTAGACTCATTGAATTAATGGCCCTAATAATTCACCTCTCTCTGTATCCACAGCCTTATGACTTTAAGTTCCTCTTGCTGAAAAAATAGTCTATCTCTGTTTTTCTTGAATAAGAGGTAGTCATGTGAATTATTCTGACCAACAGGATGTTAGTAGACACGGCCCAAGCAGAGGCTTGCAAAAGTACTTATGCATTTTAGCTTTCACTTCTCTTGTTCTGCCATGGTTGTGGGAACATGCTTGGACTAGTCTGGTAGAGGATGAGGCACAGGAACAGAGCTGAGCCACCCCAATCATCCTAGTCACACAGCCCAAATCATCCAAGATCAACCAGCAGCTGGCTTGCACCCAGAAATGTAAGCAAGTCCAGCTGAGATCAGTAGAGTCATTCGCCTGACCTGTAAATAACCACCGATGTGTGAACAAGCCCGGCTAAGATAAGCTACACACAGCCCAGATTGGCTGAACCTTGCACACTGGTGAACTAAATAAATATTTATTATTGTATGCCAGTCAAGTTTTATGTTTGTTATGCAGTGTTATTGTAGCACTTCCCCTCTGACTCCTATACTTTCTCTCAAAAATGTGTATGAAATTCTGTGGCCTTGACATGGAATAAATTGTTCACCATGTCCCAGGAGCCAGAGTCTTGCTGCCTTATATACATAACCATTCAGTATCTGAAAGCAAATTACACTACAGTGTAAGGCAATAATTATCCTATTTGGTAAGCTACTTTGTCCCAGCAAATGTGTATGTTCCAGGCCTTGAAATTTTTGTGTCAGTACTTAAGTCCTTTCCCCTTATAGGTGTCTGCTATTAAGGCCTAGGAGTTTTCTATTTTTAGTTAGGTGTTTTCTGTAGAAAGATTCCACTGGGGCCTGTCACAGCTGGGAATAAAAATGACTGTGAATGAGGAAAAACAACTTTTATTTTACCAAAATGATTAATCATAGTCCAGAGACACCTTGTCAAACTGAAAGTTATTATTGTGCTTGAAATACCAAAAGATGGTCTTAATCTTTGAAAATCTGCGCTTTGGGCTAAGGAAGCTAAAAGACTCACTTTATAACCTTGAGTAAATACACATCCAGCACATTATTAAACATCATTCCTTAAATAAGGAAATGAACGCCTCCCATTCAAGTGGTTTAGTGGAGAATCAAGATCTGACCACCAAATTCTTAACTTCTAATCCAGGTCTACACAGCCACCATTCTAGACCAACCTCCCACTCTATAAAAACAGGATCTGTGACGATCTCAGTAATGCAATATTATTCTACATGTTGAGAGAAGGATAACAAATAACCCTGGTGTATTTTTCTTGCATGTCTAGGATTTCAAAGTTGCCTCAGAAAGTAACTGGGAAGTAACTTTTGCTTAAAAGTGATACTGAGAGGGAGGGGTTTCATGGCACAAGGTTTTACCGACATGCTGCACTCCTTAGTAATGGAGGCCAGGCTCATGGAAAACAAGGGCTCTTAACCACTTGCAATTAGCCTATTAGGTCTATTTCTAAGCCTCCATAGGGCCTTTTCTATTTGTGTCTGTCATGCTGGGAAGACACTGGCTTTTCACTAGCTCCTCTATAATTCTTCAGTTTAGGATCTGTTTATTTGGTCAGCTGGCTGTTTTCCTGTTTGCCATTAGGTCCGTTCTAATTTAATCAGATTATTTCTGTAAAGAGTTAGATACTACAAGAAAGGATAAGCAAATGAAAATCAGAATAAGGAAAAAAAAAAAACCTAGCTTGAGAGAAAAAAAGAAAAATGTCTTGGGCTAGAATCCATCTAGTAAATATTGGTAGTAAATTGCAGGGAAATATAAAGCCATAAAAATGATGATGGTAATATAATGATGGTAATAATTACAATTTACTGAGTACTTACTGTGGCGGGCACTATTCTTAGAACTTTTCATATATTAAACAATTTAAGACATGTACATTAATTTTAGAATCTCTAAATTCAAATATCTATGAGGCCCAAGACATAACATAAATCTGTGAATTAGGTTTGGTATAAGGCAATAGAGAAATACCAAGAAATGTAGCCAACTGGAATTGTATTTTATGTTTACAACATTCAGATTCAAAAATGTTAACATGTACCAAGAGTCAAATAAAAGGCTCAATTTAGTCTGCGAGTCAACAGTTTGTGGCTCCTGATATAGCTGCACTATAAGGCGCAAGGGCATGACAGCAAAAAGTGATTTATGTCTACCGGAGAGAGGCTAAGAAAGACAACACCAGAAGAATCCCATTCTCTCAGCCACATAAACCCAAAGGAATCAATAAAAAACCTGAAGTCAATTGAACTAAAAGGTTGTTCAAAGGCTAATTATTTTTAGATAGTGTATTTATTTTCAATCAAATGGAATGCCACCAGCAGAGAAGAATTGAACTTACATTATGAATTCAATTCCTATACAGAGTCACATTAGAAAGAAATGTCTATAGTGCAGACGGTGCCTGCAACCTCCTGGGAGAAGCGGAAGTCTCAGTGAAACATCCCCCTTGGGAAGTCTCAGGCTGGGATCATTTAGGACTTGTCAGAAGTGGTCTCTGAAGACATTCTCATGGAGATCCCACCCTTGCGTAGGCCTCTAGATGAGTATCCTCATCTGCATACACTTCTGTCTTAACTTCTTTTAAGACTTACCAAGCATTAGTAATTACCCAACTTAAGCTCTAGCTAAATTGCTTTCTTGACTTAGAGCCTGTGCATCGCATTTGAAAAACAAGAGACAGGCTGTGTCCAATGTCCTGTAATGAACTCAGCCATGCCCCCAGAGAACGTCCTTCTCCTGATCACCTAAAATTAGTTTTGGTTTTTCTTTTTCTTTTTATAAATGTATATTTCAAGGGTGGTTAGCTGTATTACGATTTTATCAGGATAATTGATTTTGATGTTTAGGGCAAGAGGATTTCCTAATTATAGAGTCACTCTTTCTAAATATGATGTTTAGTCTTCTGCTTAAATGCTGTGGTTTCAGGTTGGCCATTTACAACTTGATCTGAGAGGCAAGCAGACATGCATTCTATTGGCCTTATGGGGTTTTGAGAAATCTGATTGCCATGCCTGAATTCTCTACCGGAGGCGAAGTTGGAAACTATGATGTAGTTTCTTGGAGAGAGCACACTGAAACAAGGCCAGGTAGAAAGGTAAATGAATGAGTGGGACCAGGGAGTAATTGTGGTAATTGCAGAGGGTGTTCCCCATTACAAAGAGCAGCCACTCAATCTTGCCAACGAGATTGCTGCCATGTATATGCCCAAGTTGTCACACCTTCTGATTTTTCAGAAGCTAGCAATCTGTATCTTCATGTTAAATCTCTGGTTTGCCAGTGTTGGCACTTACATTAGAAATTTAAAACACACCGTGCAGGTCAATTTACTACTGCTGGAATATCTGAATAATGTATTTTGGCTTGGTCTTTGGACTTGATAAACACCCAGAAGTCTTCTGAGGCCTCCCCAGTTAGGGATTGGACTCCATCTTCTTTGCCACATGGATGGCGACATTATCATGTGATAGCCCTGAGCCTTTGATGAGGCACTCATCATTGGGAAGGAGAAGACACTTTAATGGGAGATAAATTTTTGACCCTTTTCTAGGCAGCTCCCCTGGAAGGCACTTGCTAAATAATTCAGAATGTCTCCCTATTTTTTCCATTTTTTAATTAATCAAATTGTGGTGATGTGATTGTGCTAAACTCACAAGATTTGGAATGGGAAATCTGATAAACCTCATTGCAAGGTGCTTTTATAGAAATGTTTCTTTTTAAGTCTTCTAGGCTAGATCCTTCTGTTGATTGATCACCGCCCCCTTTTTTTTTTCAAGAGGTCTGCAGAGATCATTTGGAACAACACAAAGTGGTTACTCTACTGACTTTACTTTTGGGGTCTAATATGAATGGTAGTCAATTTAGAGTAATTCTAGGTAAAGCAGATTTGAATTCCATTATCCTGGTCTACAATGCAGAAAATGATTAGTTATCACCCAAATTTATATTCACCCTTTCATGATGTCTGCTATGCCTTGATGGCAGCTGCCTAGACAAAGACAATGTTTACAAGCCCTCCTCATTATCTTTGGCCATTTGACCAGTTCTTGCCAATGAAATGTCAAGGCAGTGCTTTTCAGAGGCATATGAGGCATCTCAACTGTCTCTTTCCCTTTTTCAGCAAGGCCCTAGAATAAGATAGATCTACATTATGAAAAGAATTACCGAATTACCATATAGAAGCATGCCGTCCACCAATCAGAAACAACCACATTGGACTGTTATATGAAAGAGAAATGGAATTCTATTGTACAAAGCCAATGACATTTTGGTGCTTCTTGTTACAGCAATTTGTGTTATACTAACCAACACATAAATAATTAGTGTTGCAGGATTTACATTAAATGATGAATATATACATAGATATCACGAGTGTCTCTCTTATTGATGATTCATCTTTATTAGCCAATTTTTATACCATAAAGATGGCCTCTTTAAGTTGCTTGCGACTTATTTGGTTAGATATGAAGTAGAATTACGAAATAATCTTAACGATAAATCTTGAGTACTTTGTAGCTACTTTAAAGCCATAAGAAAAGAGAGCTAATGTTATGAAACCCTGGGGCATTTTTCGTTTCCATCTATCTTTATCTATTTCTCTCCTACAAAGAAAATGCAGAAATAAAAAGAAATCCCTTTTCTTCAATTGTTATAACTGGATAAAGTATATATAGAACCTAGAATGTATGGTTATAATAAAGTTACTCTTATAAAGACAGCAATGGGTAACTTTAATTAAGCACTATCGTAAATCAATTTTAAGACATTATTCCTTTTTCTTTTGCTTGAATAACAAGGCAGAGCTAGTCAGCTAAATCTTACTTTCTGTTTCTACCTGCCCATTAGGCAACCATCTCCTGGCATCATAACCTTGGGATTGCTTCCAAAAACTCGTGTGATTTCTTCGAATCAGCCAATCTAAGGGATTAAAAGCCCTTCTGATGGATCATAGGCATCCTTACTTACACAGAGATAAATGCCTTTAGAGAAATCTACTAGTGACAGAAAAGCTAACTAGGTTCTACCAAGCCTGTTCTGGTTCTCAGTTGGTTTTGCTAGCCAGAGAGCCATCTTAATCCCAAATCCTGGAATACATCTCAGTACTTACAATACTGAAGTGGACAGCAAATGCCACCGGTTCGTGGCTCATTCTCTACATTTACTCACTTTTATTTTGCCTTTACTTCCTCAAATATTCATTAATTTATTCATTCATTTATCCAAAATTAATTGAGTGTCTATGTACCTGGCACTGTGACTAATGCTAGGCATAGAGACATGAGTAAGACACAGCCCTGATTTGAAGGAGTCCCCAGACCAGTGGAAGAATGTGAAATATAAAATAATGTGATATGCTGAAATAAATACTGTGATAAGGTTATAAGCAACATACAATAGTAGCACAAAAGAGGGAGTGATCACCTTTCCTGGGTATCAAAGAATAAGAAGAATTACCTAAGATGAAAGCACTGAACATCATTAAACTCTAGTCCCTTTGCACACTTGTCCCGGTGACTTCCACTTAACTATACCAAGGGCCCATCCATGTCATTTCTCCCTTACTCTCTGTAGCACATCTAATTATATTCCAAAATAACTAAAAGAGGAAAAATGTAGAAACTCTGAATTGTTTTTTTTTAAACAAGACTATTTTGTCTAATTGTAAATAACTAAAAGAGGAAAAATGTAGAAACTCTGAATTGTTTTTTTTTAAACAAGACTATTTTGTCTAATTGTAGAATAAAACACTGTAAAAGTTGAAAATATCTCGATACAGTAGAGATCAGTGACCTAGCAATAGTGGAAAATATTATTATGTGCATAATTTTCATAGTGCTGTATAAAATCCCACTCAGAAAACCTACTAATCTAAGTCCTACCTATGAGTCCTTACCATTAATGATCACCTTTCAATACATGTCAATATACTGAAAAATATGACAGATTTTTCAACTGTAGATAGAAGATTTCGAACTCAAGTTGTCTGACTTTTCAGAGGTGAAAAAACCTTCCTCTGCTTAGCCCTTTCCATTATAATTAGACTGCAGATGTATTTCAAGGTCTCTTAACATTTTCTGTATCTGAAGAACATAACATCTTTTGGATACTGGCAAAACACAGAAATGATTAGGGCAGGAGCAAGCAGAGTGTGTGCAGTTACACAGAGTATTAGGACCCGCTGGGATCTTGTTAGAAATGCAAGTTTTCAGGCCTACATCAAACTTACTGAATCAGAAACTCTGGGGATGAGGGCTCAGTCATCTGTGTTAATAACCCCCCTTGGCTGATTCTGATGAATCCAAAACCTTGAGAACCACTGATTTAGAACTTAAGCTTGGCAGGTGATTCCTATATACATGGATTTTCGAGGATCAGTCATATATTTAGTGATTAAGAGGCTTGCCAAGAAAGTAGTGTCAGATGGAAAATATTTTATAAACCTAAAAACACATGACTGTTGTCAAAGTACATATATTAGATACTAGATACCGGGTTCAATGCCATGGAAATTTGAATTATTGAGACTGTAGCATTCTAATCTTGGGGAACTTCTCATTCAGTTCTGAAACTAACTATAGAAGTGATTGTCACTGCCCAACCTAGAACACTCTGGACTACACTTTGCAATGCACACTAACCTAATCTCCAACTGCCTGCTTTCTCTAGTGGACAGCGCAGCTGGCTGGAAGTGCTGCCTAGTGGTCGACATACATATACCTTGGCTCCCTTTCTCTTGGGATAGAATAACTCTAAGATGCATATTCTACAAAGTCTTCCAGAGTTCCCTAGTAGGACTGAGCACAAACATGCCTTGTGTTGGGTGCCTTCCCTTTCCTGCTTCACTTCTCTACCCACTACCAGATTCCCGAGATCACGTCTTGGAAACACTACTTATACTCAGATTCTTGTATCAGGGTCTGCTTCTGGGAGAACCCAATCTAAGACATTAACTTAGTTTAAGTTTATCAGCTGGCATATATTAGGTGTAAAAATTATAGAGGTTTTCTTATAGTTTTTGGATTGATGTGCCCTAGTGTCTAATGCATGTTGATATTATTTGACTTGCTTATAAACTACTTGAGCTGAAGAGCTATCATAAATCACTTAATGCTAATATTTAGATTGAAAAATATCCATTCATTCCTTTCAGAATCTAACTGGCCTTGAAGAGGCCATTAAATTAAATTCAAGCAACAAACCAAGTAAATTTGAATTTGGATATCTTCTGGTCCCTACTATATATAGATCTTAACCTCAGTGGTTATGTATAATGTAACAGAAGTCAAAACAGCTTTGAAATTATTTCCACGGAGAAGAGAAATTGATGTAAAGGCAAAAAGATAGACTGTGGCTGAAATGTGCCCCGCATAATGATGATGCACATTTTTTCTCCACTTCATCCAGCAGCATGTGAAATGGAGGGATAAATTCAAATGCCAATTGGTTCTGGTGCTTTTGTTACATAACATTTCAAGTGGAAAAAAAAAAACTGTCAAGAAAAATTATGCTAAACATTGAGATGAATAAATAATGTATGATACAGTGAGCATATTCAAAAGCAGTTTATCCCATCAAAAGAAGACCAGATGTATTCCACAAGAAGGAATGTGTTACTGCATTGGTTTTAACAGCAGAAATATAATGATATCTTTAAGAAAGGGCTTTTGCATTAAAATAATAATTGAATAACAATACTAGAGATATAATGTATGTGTAAAGGAAAAGGTTTCTGCTTTAAAATAAATATCTAATATACCTAACCATCAAAATGTGTAATTTCAATGTTTTTCTAATAAATCAAAAGTTAATTGACATTTTCCCTCATTAGCCTGCCTTTTAACTAAATGATCTGTCTCAAAGAAAATGACCTATTTCACTAATGAATGAATTATTCTGTGTTTACATCTCAAACAAACAAAGTAAGTGCAGTTCCTGTGCCTTGATCACGTCACTGATATAAATACACAAATTAAACTTGTTTACTTTGTACAAGTATGTTTGCACTTCATACTTAGGAGCCAAATGCAATCAGCATTTTCAAGTAGATATGCCACGAATCAAGAAAAACCTGATTTAAAATACAGTCTTTTGGATTAAAATATAATCAGAAAGAAAATTGGTAATTTGGCTCTCTTTCCCTTTTACTCATCCATAAATTTCTATTTACCTTCTTCTACTCCCCTTAAATATTTATTTTTATGTCTAATATTTATTTAATAAATCAGTAACCAGCTTCTTTGGAAAATATATGACAGAATATATTTTTTGTTCACGATATACATAATTGTGAATTTGTCCAGTCAAAAGTGAACACTATGATGAAATGGTCTCTTTAAAGAAATTTATATCCACTGTGAGGTCAAAATAATGAGTTGAGAGTCAAGTAATTGATTGGAATTAGTTTCGAATTAAACTTGAAAACTGATTAATGGTTTTCCTATCAGTATGTGAACTCTTCCTGTGAGTTCTCTTAAGACCTCAGGAAAATCATATTCAAGAAACAAATGAGAACACACTGATAATCTACTAATTTCTCAAAGAGAATGAGCCTTAACATGCTTTTACTGATTTACCCAGCTTGAGTCCCGGAGGAGGTATATGATTACTTCAATTAATCATGGAATTGACTAATGAATATTTATTGATCACACACTAATAATGTAAATGATTGGCTCTGTGGTAGTCGGCTTCAGGAATCTTGAATAGTATATAACAGTTGTCTCTTAAGGAGTGGAAACAAACTATAATTGGTGAGCCAAGGCAAAATTGCATAATAAAATGAACTGTTCATACAAGTTGAATTGCCAAATCAGTAAGTGTTATTGATTTGGAAACTCTGAATCACTGTGGGGAGACTAGCCTTTGAGTTAATCCATGAAACCAAAGCCTTCAATTATCACACATGAAAACAAACTAATTGCCAGTGTCTTAAGCACAAAGATTTTTTTCCAGTAGGCCCATAGTAACTATTGTGTAATAGTTCTCAAATAATAATGTTTATTAGTATGAATATTTATTGAGCATTTATTATATTCTAGGTACTAGATTAAGTGATGGGCATGGATTATCTGCATGGATTACCTCTTTGAATCCTCACATTATTCTATGAGGTAAATACTAATATCATTTAATGGCTAAATAACACAACTAGTCACACAGCTAATAAGTAATGAAGTCAGAATTCAAAGTTAGTTATTCGTATGCCACAGTTTCCAATTATGTATAACAACCTCCTTTCCTATCAAGCATGAGCAAGAAGCCCACATATTTGTGTTTCCGCAACGACTCACTAGAATAGAAAGCTGGTAGAAACTTTTATAGAGAATAAAAGAAGAACAAAAGCAAAACTGATACATATTATCATGGTAGAGTGGAGAGTAGAATACTATGTTCCTTTTTTCTTCCCTCTCCTATTCTTACTGTGTTAGCCACGTCTCACCACACTTAAGTAAACACTTATTCAGTCGAATAACCCATAACCTTCAAAAATATTTTACTTGATTTCAATTTAGAGTCTACACTGGAAAAAAAATTTCAATAAGAAATATCCGACTAACAGAATTAGGAAGGGCTTCTAAAAATGTCCAGAGAGATCAAAACAAACAAAACAAACTAGGGCCCTTGAATTAACAGAAGACTGAGGTAAAACAACAACAACAACAACAACAACAACAACAAACCCAAAAACCATGCAAAAGGTTTTCAAAAGATAGCTAAAATGCCATCTCTAGAAGGAAATATTCTCCTACTCTACTGTGTGGAATAAAATCATTTTATAAAGCCTTGTTACACAAAGTGTGGTCCTAGGACCAGCAGTAACACCTCAGGTTCACCCAGACTCACTGAATCAGAATTTGCTTTTTAAACAAGATGTTCAGGTAATTCATATGCACATTAACACTTGAGAGGCATGGGTTTAAAGATATTTGTTAAGATTTTCTTAATGCAGATATAAAGGGTTAAGCTGAAACAGTTTAAGTTGTGCTATTTTGAAATATTTTCTATTTGTTGGCAGATGTTATTTATAAAAAAGTTCCAGATTTGGTGCTTCTTTAAGATGAATTAAAGTTATTAAGCCAATCAAGAATGAGCTTACTTTTCCTAAATGCTGGCCTTAGAAGTGGATGGATCAATTAGGAATAGGGAGAGGTGCCTTACCAGATACAGGTTGTGTTATGGGGTTATAGTAATAGAGAGAATGGTGCAGATACAAGTAAAAACAAGTTAATCAATGGAATGGACTAGGTAGCCCAAAAAGTGACCTGTGCATGTATGGAACTTTGATATATGAACATGGTGGCATGACAAATCAGTAGAAATGAAGAGGAATTCTTTAATAGATAAACCTTTAAAAGATGGTTATCTATATAAATAAATAATAAATTAGATCTTTGACACACAGCATGCATATAGATAAATTCCAGATAGGTTAAAAATTTTAAAGCCAAAACCCAAACTTTGAAACTTTTAGAATATAAATACATATATTTCAGACCTTGGGGTAGATAAAGATTGCTTTTAAAAGCCCCGACAGCTCACAGTAAACATTAAAACAAAAATTAAATACTTAAAATTAAGGTGTTAAATAAATGACATCTTCAATAAAGTGAGAATCAAGTTATGAAGTGGGCAAAGATATTCACCTGACAAAAGTACCTTATCGAGAACAGATAAAGAATTGCTATAAAGCAATAAGACAAGAAAAATCACCCAATTTAAAAATGAGCAGAAGATACAAACAGGCATTTTACTTAAGAAACATACATGGGCAAAACCAAAGTAACAACAAACAAACAAAATGAAAAGATGATCATTCTTGCCATTGACCAGGGAAAAATTAATAAAGGCCACAATGTTATATAATTTTATATCAATCTTCATGGAGAATACTGAGAAGTCTGACTTGAATACCAATTGTTGGCAAGTGTCTGGATCAAAAGGGTCTTTCATATACTGCTGAGGGAAATGCAAAGTGACAGAATTACTTTGGAAGACAATTTAGCATCATCTTGTAAAACTAAAGATTCATATTCTCCATGATATAGCATTTCTGAACTTTGGAATACAACCAAGAAAAACTCTTGATAGAGTTTGCATACTAGGGGATATGTGCAAAAAATGTTTATAGTAGATCTGCTTATAATAACAATCAACTGAAAATCCCTAAAATTCCCTTCAACAGGAGAACAGATAAATAAACTCCGAGATATTCACAGAAGAGATGTTAGAAGTCAAAATGAACAAGAGCTACATCCAATCATATAATCGTATATAGATATAATTTTATTAAAACTTTTGCATTATTTGACATAGAGAAAAGTACATATTGATTTAAACAAAGACTACACTTCTTCACTCCTCACTTGTCACTTTTTTTTTTTTTTGCCAGCGAGATATGGCAAAAGTGACATTGTCCCAGTTCTGAGTGTATTTCTTGAAAGGTCTTCTGTGGTTCCACTCTTTGAACCATATCATCAGCCTGTGAACCAGCCTGGACTTGCCTACTGGCAGATAAGAGGCTATATGGAGACATCCTGTTATTTTAACTGAGGCCATCTTAGACCAGCTTAAAGCCAGATGAACCCCAAACGTGAAAGAGGGTCCAGCCAAGATCAGCAGAGTTGCCTCCTTGACTCTCAGCTGACACATGAGTAAGATCAGTCAAGACAAGAAGAATGTCCCAGGAACCTGTGACTAATATTGAATGCTTATTGTTTTAGGCCATTGAGTTTTGGGTGGTATTTGTTATACAACAATAGCTGATACAATAAATGTATCATACTCATTTAATCATCGCCCAAATCAGGAACGAGAATATTACCAGCACTACAGAAGCCCCCCTCTTACCACTTCCCAGTCACCAGGCACACCGTTTCCCACCCAAAGTAGCTATCCTTTTTAACTTCATACAAATGTAATAACATTATGTATACTTTTTTTGGTGTCTGGCTCCTTTCACCCAGTATTTGTGAAAATAGTATTTAATTGTGTGAATATGTTACACTCTGTTCATTGATGTAACACTTGATGGACATTAGGCTAGTTCCAGTTTGGGGCTATTATAAACACTGCAGCTATGGATATTTGAGTCTGTGTCTTTCAGTGAATATATGCATATCCTTCTGTTGGGTTTAGCAATATATTTCAAGTGAAAAACATAGGTCCCAAAAGATTATACACAGTATAATACTTTGTTTTGATGCTTTTGCATATTTTATCATATATCAGTATGAATCTTTTAATTTCACATAATGGTATTCTAAGAAATTAAAAATAGCTAAAATAAAAAAACAAAATATGTGTTATACAAATAAATATGTATACGATGTAGATATACATGTGCACACATATATATACATGCATATATATGCATATATGTATATGTACATTTGTATAATGCATGTGTATATCTATATCTATATAAATATAAAAGTACAAGAATTATACATACAAGATTCAGATTCATGGCTGCCTTGGAAGATAGAGGGTGGGGTGAGAGAGGCAGGGGTACCAGAGTGGGGAGAAACTAGTGTTTTAGTTTTTGTGTTGTGTAATTATTTCATGGATATTTATTATATTATAAATAGGTCAATATGGTTTTGCATGGACCAATGAGAAGGGTGTGCCATAAACCAAAGATTATTATTTATTCAGTTCTACAATTGTTGTCTATTAAATGTGTAGAGTGACCTAAATAAAGTAGATGGTTAGAACCAAAGGGTCTTAAAAAGTCATCAATCCATGTGGCAATTTTATATTTGAAAAGACTGAAGACCACAAGGTTTAAGTGACTTGGCCAAAGTTATTCAGATATTCTCATGATAAGAATCCAGTCTGAAAAAGTGCATTTTAAAGGCAGTTATTTTTCGCTATGGTTTATACTTGGTATGAATTCTGTTTCCTTACAAATGCCCAGTGCTGATGTGGAAGCCATTGTAGTGTAGCTTCTCAAAATAAAATGTTTCTGCTTTCTCCCATCTGAAGAGTATTCTGAAGTTTCCTATTAAACCTGCCAGAATGTAGAATGGGGAAATTAGAAAGGTGGGTTGTTTTGTTTTATTCTATTTTCCAGTAATGTCACTAATCGCAGCACGTTTCTTACATTTCTTAGAAGTTGGAGGGAATCCTGGATTGGGAAGGCTGGCAACTTGAGATAAGTTCTGTTGCAGTTAGGTGAACTTGACCTTTATAGATTTCCCTCTGGACTTTACATCAAGAGGGGGACTTGCCACAGAATTACAATGGAAATACTGGCATCGTTTTCCCATTTTTTATTGCTCACCCAAGAGCACAATTCAAAATATACTCTGGCCTTCATTTCTCTTATGAGACAATACCCTAGAATTGCTGAGGGTGTGTGTGTGTGTGGGAAGAGGGGGCAGTTATCTGACCACCGCCATCCCTCATTTCTGAAATGTCTGAATCTTTCTCCTATCCAGTCACGTGCTTAAGATTTCCGGGTCAGTTCTACATTTTGGTCACATTCTCTTAGTAATTTGATGTGTTTTGCTATTTCCACAAAAGAAAGAAATTCTAAATTCATTGTGCACACATCATTTAAAATTTCTCTTCTCCCTGTTATGTTATTTAAACTTTTCCTACATATCAATTAGTTTGAAATAATAAGTCTTTAGGCTATCCATTAATTGCTGCACTGTAGACATGATCTGTATTTAAAATTATGCCAGGAAAATTAAGCTGCAGCACAAAGGAGTCTTGGCTAACAGTGAAGGCTTCTTAGCCCTTCAGAGAAGCGAAAGGAGATAACGGGGGCAGGGAATACACAGGAGGCCCCTTCCCAAGTTTGTCATTTGCCAGTCTGAGATGTGAAAACAGACTGCTTCAGTTGTAGGCTCTTCCTTGCTTTTCAGTTTTCATTTTGAATTCTTACTGTATTTGGTCATGCCGAGGCAGAAGAAAACGGTTGTCAGCCAAATGTCCTTTTCTAGTAGAAATTTATTATAAATAGTCTAAAGGCAACTCAGCTTCATAATGAATTTCCCTACTTCTCCTCCCCCTGCAAAAACAACACATCTAAATCTGTAATCTTGGTTAACTTTGTGGGAGGTGAAAGGGGACGGATGGAGGGAGAGGGGGAGAGAGAGGAGAGGTGTTGCAGCTGCCAGCCTTACCCGCTAGTGCCTTGATTTTTGTAAACACCCACAGTTTTATTCGAAGAAATATTACTTGTAAAGAAGAAGAGGTAGCAGGACTTCCTCTTGCTTGCAGAGATCCCCTGGGGCTTAAGGGGGGTGGTGCTTTTGTAAGCTTTCCTCCATCCTTAATCAAAGCTCTAGGCTGTCCTGAAAAATGCCCTCTGGATCTGGCTGACCCCTTCCCACCCTACTGAGTAGTAATTTCAGCAACTGAGGACTGTGGAATTGATTTTTAAAAACTAGAAAGAGAAGAGAAAGACGAAAAAAAGTTAGAGAATGTGACTTATGGGTGACATTTTTCATGCCCTCTCTACCCAAGGAAGTTTAAGTTTATGGATGTTTATTTTGCCTTCGTGTGCTCTTCCCCTTTTCTCTCTGGCTTCTTGTTTCTGCCTCAACATGATTAATCATTTCGACTTCAGGTCTGGCGAAGCCAAGTATTGCCACCTAGTCGTTCTTGCCACCTAGTGGTGAAACAGTGCATCAACGTACTAGAAATGCTTTAGGAAAGGTAAAAGTTTAGAGCTTGCGGGGAGAATTTTCTTTGTAGAATAATAACGCTTTAGCCAGAGCCCACACAATCATATAAAATATTTTAGATTGTTGAAGGGGCAAAAAGTATCCCATCATGGGTGTCATCGTTTAAGAGATTCATACAGAAGCAAGAGAATCTTTCTAGGGAAGTTTTTTCTTTTCCTTGCTTGTTATCTGTAAGTATTTACAATTTTCTCTGCAGTACAGTAGTTCCCCCTTATCTGCGGTTCCACTTTATGTGGTTTCGGTTACTTTCAGTCAACCGCGGTCCAAAAATATTAAATGGAAAATAGCAGAAATAAGCAATTTTCGGTTTTAAATTGCATGCCCTTCTGAGTAGAATGATGAAATCTCACGCTGTCCCACTCTCTCCCTCCAGAGGCCACCAATCATCCTTTGTCCAGCCTCTTCACACTGTGCACAGTCCTGTTAGTTACTTAGTAGCTTTCTCAGTTATCAGATCGGTTATGAGAGAGAAAGAGGGGGAGGAGGTGAGAGAGAGAAAGAAAGAGAGACCACATTCATATAACTTTTATTACAGTATATTGTTCTAATTGTTCTATATTATTATGAGTTATTCTTGTTAATCTCTTCCTGTGACTAATTTAAAATTAAGCTTTATCATGGGTATGAATGCATAGGAAAAAACAGTATATACTTTAGTTTCAAGGCATCCATTGGGGGGCTTGGAATTTATCCCCAGCAGATAAGGGGGGGCATGATATAGGTGTTCATAGTAGTACCCCTTATCATAGTCAAGAGCTGGAAACGACCTAAATGTCCATCAATAGTGGAACTGATAAATTATAATGTATTCAAATAATGTGTTACATTGAAAAAACTGAACTACAGCTATATACAACAAATAAATGAAGCTAGATGTAGAAGACTGCAGACTGTGTGATTCCATTAAAGTAAAATTTCAATACTTCTGGAAAAACTAATGTCTATATTGATTGAAGTTGGAATGGTGGTTACTTCAGGATAGAAGTGGTACTGATTGCAATGGAGCACGAGAGAAGATTCTGGGGTGCTGATAATATTTTGTATTTCGATGTAGGTGGTAATCACATAACTCAAAAAAAATTTTGTCAGGCTCTGCCCTTACACCTTGGGCATTTAATTTTTTCTCTCAGGTTTTCACCTATGGACTAATAACCTACATTATTCCTTATGTGCCCATCATTCCTTTGATGAATGCTCTTTTTTTCTGGATAAGCCACTTTTCAGAAACTTCAATATGTGTGTATGTTTCCATATCTTCTTTAAACTCATGAAGATTAGTTAATTAAACTCAAGAGATTAATTAATAACTTGGTAGAAGTTATTAGGGATATTTCAACCACCAGTTGCGTGAATCTCACCTGACTCCCTGGCCCTAGTCTCCCCTCTGGTCGTAGTGACAAAATTGGAGCTTATTTCCAGGACACTTGAGAGCCAGCCAGAGGCTATGTATGTGATCATGTTGTTGTATTAAGCTTCCACTGCCTGGAGTATCTAGCGCTGGGGAGGAAAAATTACTGATTCTCAGTATAAGAAAACAATAACCGCCCTACAGAGGGGAAATAATGGAGGAAATCAGAGAGCAAACAATGCCTTTGGAGGTTCTTGGTCACTTCTGAAAAGTTCCAATGTTAGGAGATAAAGATGACTCTTCTCACGCTTAACCAACCAACCCCAGGAAAAGGAAGTGCCCCTTTACTCACAGTTTGCTCTTTGTCTGGAACTGACCCTCTGCTAACATGATTTCTGAGAACATGGGAAAGGTGAGGAGAGCGGATTTCCTAGAAACACCGGCCCATCCTGAGAACACTTTGAACACTAGGATGCGGCCAGCTGGGGTCCTGCATGTCTGAAGATCTCCTCCACTACTTGGGCATGGCCCCCAATATCAGTTCCAGAGCAAGGGGAATGAGGTAATTGAATAAAGTGGGCAGGGCAGCTGCTCTCACTTCTAGGGGGAGAACCCAAGGCTGGCATTAGACTCTCACTTGGTTGAAGTGGGGTTTCCTTGGCTCTGTCCTGCAGGATGGCTTCGTCGTTGATGAAGAGGGACACTCTGTAATGGGTGACTTTCTCAAGTTCTTCAATTAGGATTTAGAAAAGCAATCTTTCTTTTGGGAGACCTAACAAGAACACATTCATCAATGTCAGTAGCCACAGTTTAGAAATGACACTTAGTTATTCCAGATATGGCTGACATGACAGAATAGTTAAGAAGAGGAGAAGAATAAAGAATAAAAGAAATGGAGATAGAAGCATAGGGATGATGGCTTCTGACGGACAGCAGCAGCTGTGATGACCACGGCAGACATCACTAATCAATTACTGCAGTCTTTCTGGGCTAGCCTAGATAGCCACGGGATCCCTACCAAAGAAAGTCCCAAACAGCTACCACTGTATGTTGGAGTTGCCACGCAAAAAGCAAAGCATGCCATCAGGATAAGGCTCTTGGGGACTGAAGGTTGGGCAAGCACTCAGGGTTATTTTATAATCCTGTATAGATCCCCAAGGAATGACTATCTCCTAGGCTAGTGTGGTCTGTTGATGCAAGGTTTATATAAACAAATATACATATCATAAATTATGAGGGACCCTGAACAGCAGGAAATTAGCAGTTATTAAATGCAAATATCTATAGGAGGAAAAGAGAGTAAAGCTATGAGTAAAAAGCAGTGGTAGTAGTGATGGTGCTGTGTGGCTGTAAGGCAACGGCAAGTGATGGTGATTGTGGCTAACAGGGGCTCATATACCCATTTAAAGGGGGAACCCACACCTCAGATCCAGCTAGTTACTACCAGGAGAGAACCTTGACCTAATGCTTCAAGGTTTTCTAATAATTCTGAAAAAGCCAGGAAACATTATTAAATGAGAAATCTGATTTTTAGAAGTTGTAAACCAGTTCAAAAAGAAAGTAAAAGGATAGTAAAGAAAAACACTATAGCAAGGTATGAGTCAAATAAATTGTGTCTGCTGGTTATTTCGGCCTCGTTGCCACTTTGCCATTTCTGGCTTCTGGATTTTGCTTGAAATAGGATTGTCAGAAACAGATTCCTGGAGTAAACTGGGGCGTTTTTATTCCTATTTCTTCAGATATTCAGGATGAGAATCACCAAACCACTGCCTTGGGAAGTTAAACCTTTTATCTTTTCCTGACAAAGTAAAAGGAGTCTGATCCGGTTTCTCAGGAACGTTTGCCTCTGGAAGTTTCTGTGTATCCACCAAGCACTATCGTTATAACCACAGCCCCTTAAACCGGGAGCACATTTCCTGGCTGTGTAAGCCGGGGTAGGAAATGTGCCTGTGGGTATTTCTGAGCATCTTGTTTTGCCCTGAAGCTCAGGGTCTGGGCTGGCTGTGACAACATTAACATTCAGTGTCATTTCCTTTGAACTCAAGAAAAATAAACTAGGCTGGAAGTCACATAGCTCTCAATTGACATCTGCAGCATATTAACACACTATGTGTTTTAAAGAGGCAGTGTAGGGTAATAGTTTAGATAATATAAGTTCTAGGGCCAGGTGCTTTCATTCATATCTCAACTCTGCCAGTGAAGAGTTGCATGAATGTGGTCAGTGGCTAGTCTCTGTGTCTCAGTTTCCTTACATAGCATAAGGATGATGGAGTTAGCTTCATAGACACTAAGGGAAATTATAGGAGACAGTTCAGAGATTGGGTACCTAGAAAGGACTCAATCAAATAAGCTCTCATTGTCTCAAAATCCTGAAGCTAGGACAGAATTTACTTTCTGGGGGAAATACCCACATAGACTCAGTGCCCACTTGAATGCTTGGCTTCTTTTTTATTTCTAAAATAAAATACTTTTTATTTTTATTTTATTTTTATCGTCATATATGACAGGCTAGCAGAAAGAACTCCCTGAAGCAGAGGGTGCAGCCAGCCTAAATCTCTCCCTAATTTCCTCAAAGCTTGCAGCCATTCTCTCCTGGGATAAGCTGTTTGGAGACTCGAAAGTGTTTGGCTTCCAAGCCTCCAAACATGATCCACCTCCAAAAGCATGACAAATTTCTGGTTTGACATTCAGTTTGGCTTCTAGGATCTGACTAGCACTGAGAACTGTTAGGGAGAAAAAGTGAAGAAGGAAGTAGTTCTTCTTTGCCTCCAATTCTCTGTGGACCATCTGCCTCAGAATCATCTGGGGAGTCTGTGTGAATAAGACTCTCAGGTCCCTCCCTGTGAGATCATCCTCAGATCTAGGACCCGTTCCTTGGGCCTGCGTGGCCCCTTTAGGCTCTCCCTCACACATGCACTCCTCTCAGGGCAAGCTCTTCCGGGAATATGGCCTCCCCAATCCTGGCAAGGATCTAAAACTCGAGGAATTTTCAAAGCGATAGTTGTGCTTTTCATCATCCATAAGTCCCTTTCATCATATCTAATGAGGTGACTTAGGGTAAGGCCCATGTGGATGGAGCTGATCTCCAGAAAGATCAAGTGATTTCAGTCCCTTCCACCAATCTCCAGAGAAGGGAGGGTGTAGTTGGAGATTGAGTTATAAACGCTCTTGAATAACAGTGTTCAGAGAACTTCCAGGTTGGAGAATATAACCACTGGCTGGGAGGGTGGCACACTCCACCCTCAGAGACAGAAGGCCCTGCACTCAGGACGCTTCTGGATCTTGCTCTATGTACCTTCCTCCCCTATTTATTTTTATCGTTTAAGTTCTCAATCTTGGCTGCACATTAGCATTACCTGAGAGCTTTTAAAATGCCCAGGCCTCACCCCAAATCAATGACATCAGGATCTTTGGAAGGGGGACCCAGGAATCAGTATTTCGCAAAGCTTCCCAGGTGATTTAAATAGTTAGCCAAGGTTGAGAGCCCTGGCCTAATGAGATTAGGCAGGCAGATAATGTTAGTGGGTAAGGAGTCAGTGTGATGGAGGTAGGGCTTATGGTGGGGGGTAAATCACGGTCTTCCTAAAGTGCCAGCCTCTACCCCGTCAGCTGACTGTTGCCATGCATAGAAAAAGGCCCGCTCTGGCCAGCAATTCCATTTTCCAAGGGAAGCATCAGATGCTTACATGAAATTTCTCACTTTGTCAATATTTGTAGCTAATTCCTTACTGTGTAGAGCAATACTATACAAACCAGGTGAAATAGCTACTGCCATGATTTGTTGTTTGGGCTGCTGCCTTGGGCTTCTGAGTTAGAATCTTCCTATTCAGTGTGGTCCACGAACCAGCAGTGTCAGCATCACCTGGGAGCTTGTTATAAAGATGGATTTGTTATCAATCCACCCAGACCTACTGAATTAGAACCTGCATTTTAATAGGATCCCCAGATGATTTGCATGCACATTAAAGTTTGAATATCACTGCTTAGCAGGGTATACCAGTATGGTGCTAGCAAAACCCAAACTGTAAGTATGATTCCTTTATGTGCACCAGTTTTGCTGTTTCATGATGATGGAGATACATACCCCCCGATGTGTGTCTTCAATAATCAGGCCCTTCCTATAGGGAGACTTGGCATCCCAGTGCACCTATCTCTCTGTTATGTCTCCACTATTAAAACCAATATGTGTGGTTTGTCGGTCATTTTCTCCTATCTTTTTGAAAGGTGAAATAGAAGAGAAGCTCTTTTTTATTTTTTTTAGATTAATATTTAATTGTCCTTCCATCCCTACAAGGTACACTGAGGCCCTTAGAGAGACTTATTTTAAATGTCACGTCCCCTGTGCTCAACATATTCACAGATTTGCTTTCTCTTAGCATCCTTTCCTCTCTCAGCACTGCTGTTATCCTGATTATACTCTTATTATAATTCAACTTAACTGATGAAAAGCAGGCTTTCAAAAAGCCCAGCATAATGGAAAGAGAATTGGCTTGGCTGGAAGTTTAGCAAATTACAGTTTCAAAGTAAATTTCTTTTTATCTGGGCAACAGATGCAATTAAGTTCATTAGACAAAAATCAGTCTTGCAGGGGGTTTTATCAATTTTATCAATCATTTTAGACTGATAAACCAAACCTCAAGCCTTTTGGATTTTCTATATTATTGTCTATTTTCTCTTTTATAATTTCTGTTGTCATTTCAATATTTGCTTCCTCCTGTTTTCTTCGAATTTAGAATGCTGTCCCTTTCTAGTTTCTCGAGACAGACATTTAGAGCACTGACTTTCACCCTTTCTTTTCTAATATGTGCATTTAAACCTATGTATTTCCCTCTAAACACTGCATAAGCTTCATTCTGTATGTTTTAGTATGTTGCATTTTCTATTATTCAGTTCAAAATATGTTCTTATTTTAATTTTTGATTTTTGGATGTGTTAGTTATTTTTCAAATATTTGGCAATTTTCTAGTTATCTTTCTGATATTGATTTCTTGCCTAATTCCACCATGGTCAAAGAATATACTTAGCATGATTTGAATAATTCGAGGTTTTGAGGCTTGCTTTATGACCTAGCACATAGTCTATGTTGGTAAATTTTCAACGTGTGCTTAAAAAATACGTATTGTTGGATGTAATGTATTAAATGTGTGAGTAAGATCATGTTGGTTAACTGTTACTAAAATCCTCTTTTCCTTATTGAATTTTTGTTCCCCGAATGTTGTTATTAACAGAGAAGGGTATGTTAAACTCTCCATCTATGATCGTGGACTTGTCTGCACATGTCTATGATTTTAGTGTGGTTGTTTTAAGATCAGATGAAGTAGCTTTAAGTCAGCCCTGTCTAACAGAACTTTTTGAGATAATGGAAATGTTCTTTGTGCTATCTGGTAAGGCAGCCACTACCCATGTGGCTACTGAGCACTTGAAATGTAACTAGTGCAACTTTGAAACAGAATTTTAAAATTTGTTTATCTTTAATTAATTTAAATTTAAATAGGCACACATGGCTAGTGGCTACTCTGTTAGACAGCATTATTTTATGGCAAGAAAAATTAAAGGGGGATATTTCATATTGATAAAAGGATCGATTTAAAAGTGAAACATAATAATGCTAAATATGTATACATAAATAATTGTACCTTCAAACTAAACAAAACAAAAATTGACAGATCTAATATGCTTAGATATATTCAAAGAGATAATGCTTACAACATGGGCACCTCCATTATCTTTCCTGCCTCCAAAATACCAGAACTCTCTAGTCATCAAAAGAACTCAGGATATGTTTTCTTGGGAAGAGAAGAACGAACTAGTATCTTAAACTGGTAGCCTCCAAGGAGGCATGCTCAGAGGACAGCTTAGACAAATGATCCATTGGAATATGGGGAGCAAGCACTAGAACTTCCACTTGCAAGACTTCCAAAGCTAACTTCCATTAGCTTTACCAATATCTATTCTAAAGTGTGACACTGGTGCCACATTAGTTTTTGTAAGATGGTCTGACTGCCACATGGTGCTAAAAGCCTTCTGAGGAAAGAGGAGGGTCTCACATCTTTGAGGGTTTGACAGTAGTGCTTATACATTCACTTTCGGCTTCATGCAACACATTCAGTTCGCATATGGCCAGGTTAAATGGATCTACAGGCTAGCTACCTATTTTAACGAAACAAATCCTTGCCAAATGGACTAAAGTCCTGCAAAGAAATGGAGATGGACCATTACGCAATTTGTATAAAAAAGAAACTAAAGGAGTTGACATTTCCCCCTTTCCTACATTATGAGGTAAAAAAAAAAAAAAAAATCAGGTATCACTGGAGAATCAGTTTAAAAAAAATTAAGATTCTTTGAAATATGGATTTACTTCCTCTATAGCTAGTAACAAACCTTGCCTTAAGCCTATAGCATGTTAATGAGTGCAGAGCCAGCATAATTAGCAGTGTACTTAAAAATTAAGCACAGGTAATGAGGTCAAACCATTATAATTGGTGGAAAGGACTGAATAAAAGGGATGTAATGATGAAATAACCAAAACAGGATGCACTTCTTCCATTTCAATCTTCAAATCTATGTGAAGAATGTTTTTTCCCCAGCAGTGACAGTCATTAAAACCAAATATTAAAGAAAAAAAAAACTTCAAAGAGCCAGTACTTTGAGTTTCTGAATCAAAGTGTTAAACCAAGAGTTTTAAAAATAATGAAGTCAAACACATGTGCTTTCACTTTGAGAGACAATAGGTATTTTGAATCGTTAATAAATAAAATAAAACACTATTTTCATCTTTATCTGATCCTTTATAATTATTATTGCTTCATTAAATTTTAAAGTAAATTAATATATTAGTCTACTAATACAATGAATGAATGAATGGATGAATGAATGAATGAGTATGCTTGAGGAGTGGGTGACTACTCAGTCTTTAGGGACATAAAATTAACAAGTCTGAATAACACCACCCTAAACTATTGGCATAATATTTAATATTGTTCCAGCATGAGAGGAAAAGCTATTGGGTTGCCAATGTCTAATTTTCACAAAATAAAAATTTCCACAGCCTAGGGTCTTAACTTTGAAATACAGCCTTACAGAGATTTTGTATATTTATAGTGTAGAAGTTTTTCAAAATTTCTGTCTAGATGATGCTATCAGGTCATGATTTTTTTCACAACTTGGCAAAACACAAAAGGGTAAAATATTCTCCAAGTTCAAATATGCATAGGTTCATCTCAGTAAATTTTGTATGTTTTGTGATATTTTTCAAACTCAATGTGCAAGTTAACATCAACTAAAGAATATACATTCAGAATTTGAAATGTCTTTTCTTTCGTATTTTTGCTTGTTGATATACTGAAATCATTTCACTGTCAAGTCCATAAATTAAAACTGTTAGGTACTAAATCTACATAATCTCTTTAGTTCAATATGAAATGATATAGAACACTTCAGTAGAAGATTTTGCACTGCCACAAAGCACTTGACGTGATTCATAATCATACTTATGAATAAATTGTAAGGCTAGACCTACAAATGGTCAAAACAGTAGTCATTAGCAAGAAATGATCACAAATAAATAGCTCTGACGATTAATTTGACAAAAAGTTAACCAAAAACAAAACCAAAATTGATCCAAATATTAAAAATACATATTGAAAACATCATCATTCACTTTCCATGTAAGCATTTTTACGGATTGTTTTCCGATCCTTGTGCCTGAGCAAGCCGGCCCTGACCATTCTCTACAGGCTTTCATTATATGGTAAAACGTGGCATTTGCAATGGCCAAATTCCATTCTATTTTCCATTGATGGCATCATTTCCTTGTTTTATCCCATTTTATTATAGTTTGCAACAGTGGCCACGTAAGCCAAGATGCTTTCAAAACGACAAACACAGGGTATTAATTTTAAGTAGGATAGAGGTTAGACAGTGCTAATGTCTTATTTACATTCGCTTCCTTTTTATTCTAAAACAGAGACCACATCAAGTAACTAGCTCTTTGCAAAATCTAAAGAATCAAATTAAAGCCTCTCCAAAAGCATTCAACATCTTTATAAAATGACTCCAAGATGTTACCACAAGTATGAATCACACATTCAAGGACATGAGCTCAGAGTCAGTGGAGAACTTGAATTTTGGAAGTGCACAGCCTTGTAGCCCCACGTGCATAAATACGACCATCAAAAATTGTGGCCTGAATGGTTTATTTTCTTTATTGGCATTTACCCTGGGATTATGATTTTAATATCAATTAGCACAAGCGTAAGAGCAGAGATTATAAATCAGGAATTGCATGTACACGCTTATCACTGCACTTGCTACAGAGCCTCTGCCAGCAAAAGGATTTATCTTAAGGAAGGATAGAACTAGGAAGGCAGAAAAAACTCAGGATTCAACTGAACATAGGATTCAGAGAACTGTTGGTCTCAATTACCATGATTGTGCTGATTTCCTTTTAATAAAGATCTGTTTTAGAAGGAAAAGGCAAACACATTACCCTTGTGATTCTCACAAGAGAAAAAGGACTGATCTGTATTTATAAGTCATGATAAAGGGGTCTGCTCGTTAAAATACAGCCACAGCTAAAGGTAATTAAGGTACCATGACAAAGCACAGTTTTAGAAATGACTCCATAGTGTGACTTAATAGTCATTACTCACACATTTTAAGGAAACTATCTTAAGATAACACTGGGCTACTTCTGCATGTAGGTTGCAATCAGAAAATGCTGATAAAAAGTATTTTATTAGTTTGTTTTTTTTTTTTTACTTAAAATTGTCGTGAGATGCTATGCCTGCATATAAAATACAAACTAATTTCAAATTTAAAAAGAGGGGGAAGTTATTCAGTACAATAGGTGGCTCAGGTCACATTCTTGAAATTCAGTCTGAAAAGGTTTCTATCAAATTAAAAAAGAAAATAAAATTAATAGAGGATTCCATATTGAATTTGCTCTTACAGCTTTTGTGAATTTATGGCCTCCCAAAAAGATTAAAAAATAAAAAAGAAAGAAAGAATAAAAGCATACTGGCCAAAGTTATTAGAAAGTTATGAAATCTTAGAACTATAAAAGAGTGAGTCCATGTTTTTTGCTTAAGATAATTTGCTCGAGCCAGCCCCTTTGCAGACTTTCCACCTTCCCCTAGGCCTCTTGCAATGTCCTTTCTCACTCATCTTACAGTGTCCTTTCCCCTACAAAGCTTCCACAGACCAATCAATCACTCTTTTTTTTTTGAACTCCTATCTAACTAGGGTTAATTTCACACAGCCTAGCCCTTATCTCATCTCATCATTTCACTTAGTTCTATCACCCTAATGAGATTAGCAGTGAACTGAAAGCAGGGAACATGTCCTTTCATCTTCAGAAGCTCACACTATTTTTGAATTGGCTGATTGAGGTGCAGAGCTGTGCTTGGGTTCATACAGGAGGAGACCCATTAATGCTACTATAAAGTCTGTGAGATCCTTACAGGCCCTTACAGCAGCACTGCAAATGCTGGTGAATTCCCAATGATTCTATGAGATGTGAACAGAACACGAGGGAAAATATGTGAAAAAACAACACACAAATTGGCCCTGGATACTTCGGATTCCACAGCTCAAGCACTATTGTTTAGAAGGGCTAAAAAAAAGTCTAATAAAAAATGAAAAGTAGGCTTTACAGTCTGCCATAGTCATATTTGATGCCTACTTCTCTTTCCTGTGTGTTGTGAGACTAGTCACTTAATTGTTTTGAGCTCAGTGTTTCTTCATTTATAAGGGAGTATGTGTGTGTGTGTGTGTGTGTGTGTGTATGCGCACATGCGTGTGTGTGTGTTGGTAATATCTCTTTCTCAGGTGTATTGGGACATGACACATGACACATAATATTAAGCCTAGATATCATAGAATCTGCTGGATCATCCAATCAGTTGAAGAATAAGAGCAAAAGTATGAGAGAAGTCTCCTTCCTAATAGCTTTTAAATTGAAGCATCTTCTTGGTTCAACAGCAGCTTTCGGTTTTTGGGCTAGAACTGGGACATCTACTCTGCAGATTTTGGACTTGCCAGCCTCCATAATCACAGGAACCAATTCCTTATGATAAATCTTTTTGTCTCCTATTGGTTCTGTTTTTCTAGAGAACTGCCCTTTTAATGTTACCTTCTCAGTAAATTATCTTCCATGACCATCCTCTTAAGAATAAATTCTACTCCCTACTACTCCCTCTTCCTTCAATTTTCTCTGTAGTTTTTGTTTCCACCCAAATGCTATATATTTTATTACTTTACTTTACTCATTGTTTGCCTATGAAAACTTCATGTATGCATAGGTTTTTGTCTTTTCTTACCCACTGTATCCCTAACACTCAGAACAATACTTGACACATAGTAGGTGCTCGAAAAATATTTGTCGAATGAATGAACTTGAGAAGAAAGCAGTTCACTGGTTTAAGAGTTGCTTTTGGTCAAATTTTTTCTTTGAGTTCTATAGATTTCACATATAATATCTACAAGAAATGTGGTTGTAATGGTTTATTCTACTGCCATAGAGAATATTCAAGAAGGATGTGCAGGAGCATGGAAGGAAAAAAGATTTTTCCTCACCCAGGAAAGCATTAGGGAAGGTACCAATAAACAGAGGGAATATAACCCATTGTCACTGTATGAGTTTCTTGCGGCCATTGTAACAAGTTACCATAAATTGGGTGGCTTAATGCAATAGAAATTTATTCTCTCATAGTTCTGGAGGCCAGAAGTCCGAAATCAAGGTGCTGGCAGAACCATATTCCCTTCAAAGGCTCTTAGGAAGAATTGGTTCCTTCCTCTTCCAGCTTTTGGTGGCTGTCAACATTCTTTGACTTGGGCCCGCACCACTAATCTCTATCTCTGGGGTCACATTGCCTCCTCTTCTTCCATTTGCATCAAATCTCTCATTGCCCTACACTAGTAAGGATATATGCCACAGGACTGAGGGCCCACTTGGAAAATCCTGAATGATCTCATCACAAAAATCCTTAATTTTAATTACCATTTTCAAAGGCTCTTTTTCCAAATAAGGTAATATTCATAGGTTCATGGAAGTAGAATGTGGACATATCTTTTTGGGGACCACGATTAAACCCACTATTGTTCTGATAAAAAATTTAAGTTTGTTATGATTCCACAACGACAATTCTTGATTGTGTTGTCAAGCTGCCAACATGGGGTGATTTCTGAGAGATGTGGGCCTTTGTCATCAAATAACTCAACCCTTCTGGGTTTCCATAAAGACTCAGATTAATCTGTGTGGTAAATAATTAAATAATTACTCATTATAGTAAAGATCTTTGCTCAGGAAGCCATGCACTGAAAGCAAGATCAAACGTTTTCTTTAAACAAGGGAGTCATCTGTGGGTCAGGCTTTCAATCCTAATTCTTTCCTCTTGTTTCTCATATCTTATCATAGGGATTCTTATGATCTGGATCAAGACCTATCTTGAGCTTTAATCCATGGAGAAAGAATACACTGCACTTTGCACTCAAGTTTACAAAATGTCAGTGGTAATCAAGATCATCTTTTAAGCTATGACGCCACAAAAGGACATGCAAAGAGATCTAAGTTCAAAATTTCTGGCTGTTTTTTCTGGTACTAGTCTTTATATTGCATGACTGCATTTTCACCTTCTCCTGACATTAAGGAGACCTGAAACTTTTAAATTAAATTTAATTTGATTAAAGTATTATTATGGGCACTTTTCAGGACCCAGTGTTCCACAATTTATTTAAGTATCCTGTATAACTCTCCATTTCCCTGAGTAAGTACAAACAACTGTTCTATTTAAATTTTAAGATCACTAAATTTTATTATAGCCAGTAATAGTTTCTTTTTCACTATTAGAAATTGACCCACTTACATCTTCATCTTACCATCCCTAGGTCAATAAAATTATTAAAAGATCAAATACAAATGACAATAATATCTACTAGCTGAATTCTTAAGTCTCAACCTGACTTTTAATACCTCTTGAAAATTAAATTTTAACTGGAAAAATGGGGAAGTATTTGTGAAATTTATTTTTAAAAATTTATTTATCAAAAAAATAAAATGCCATTTAAACTTTTTTATTTGAGGGTTTAACTTTCAAGAAAAAGAGGTACATTATAATAAAAGAACTGGTGGGATTTATTCAACATCCTGATATCTAAGGAATGTCCTTAGCGAGGTCATTAGCAGTGGACCCCACTTTTTAATAATGACAAGACCATATTAATGACTCTAAGGCACTAAAAACCAAGGCCAAATATTCAGTTAGAAACAAAAGCAGGGAGATTTTCAATAAGTATTGAGAGAGAGAAAAGTCACTGTTTAACTTATGGTCAACATCCTAATGAAAACCTGATGTGACTGTCCATCATGTGGCAGACAGTTGTGTGGGACAGTGAAAAGACAGGGGTTCCCTCACTTCCTGTCCAGGTTGCTTCAAACATGAACAGATGTAAAATACTCTGAAAGCAATGGAGGCTTCCACCTGTGAAGAACAGCATTGTTGCTACAGGTTACTTTTGGGACTCTCAGTGTTATCCATGTGAAAGAAACCTGGGCTAGAATATGTGCCCTGACTAGATGTACCAATGTCAGCCTTTGGATAGATTTGATTACAATTAATACATGGAGACTCACAATCAGTAGGTTCTCATGGGATTCTTAAAAGACAATCATAAAGTTTCATTTAGAAAAGGTACTTGATCTGATACTTTAAAGAAAATGGAGGTAATGGATTAGTGGTTCTAATATTTTTTTTTAATCTTGCTTAATTATTGGTTGGTGAATATCACCATTTTGGGTGTTATAGGAATAGCCTTCTAATTGGTTTGATTCCCCTTTCCAATTCACTTTCCACATCTCAGAGAGATTCCACTAAAACAGAAATTGAACATATCTTCAATGGCTGCTATTGTCCTCTGGATAGAGTTCCAAGCCCTCATTGTTCCTTGCAATGGTCTGACTGTTCTGGCCCCATTTTATTCCCCAGTCTCATGTCTGTCTATTGTAATGAACTTCTTTCACTTCCTCCTATGGTCCAGTCACACTTGCTGTTCCCTTGGATGAAACCACCTCCCACAACTTCTAGAGTTCTCACTCCTACTCACATATTTGTCACTGAGTTTCATCTCACATATTCTGAAAATGATGCATGGTGAAGCTAAGACCCTGTTTTATTATTAATGGGCCATTTCTTGGTCTAGTCGTTATAAATCAAAGACCACTGATAGTATAAGTGTTTAAAAAAAGACTTAGGATTATATATGTAGACAACTTGAAGCAAGACAGGTTGGCTTCATTATTTTTTTCTGACAAAACCATCCATCTGGTAGTAGATACTTTATGTGGCAAGAAAAATATGTAGTGCGTCCAAAACTTCTGCTGTGTGCTCCAGGGATCTCAATAATAATTTCAAAATTCTTTCAAGAATGCAAATTTTTACTCTGGGTTTTTTTTTTTTTTTTTTTTTTTGATTTAAAACTAAATGGTTTATATATTCCTAAACAGTTTGTTTTGCTCTCTCGGTATTTAATATTAAATTGACAAATAAATCACACATGTGTCAGTGAGAAATCTAAATGTCAAAATGGTTGATTTTTAACTCCTTTTTACAATGGAAGTATCATTCCAATAAGTTCTTCCAGGCATACATCAATATGGCATGATATACTGATCCGATTAGATTTCCTCAAATTCACCTACAGAACTCTCTGAAAACATCTGTTTGCCTGAGGGTGTAAGGAAAGACAGTACAAAGTAGGTGTAGATGGGAAGGATAAGTGCTCATGTTCTTTATATTGCACCAGGGCATTAACCTGAATTACTTCCTAGTAGCCAATGAGTGGAACTGACACAAGGAGGTCAGTGGACATACATCACTAGGTGGGGACTTGCATTTGTGCCTAACCATGAGCCATGATCCTGGAAAGAGCTGGATCGCATTCCTTTTGGTCAGACTTTTCCTGATGATTTATTCTTTTGAAGTCAATTAGGTTTAAGGCTAATGATGAGGAATTATAGGCTTAAAAAGGAAATGCATTTTATGATTATTTTCTTTTCCTCAAATGCAATCTTGTCCATTAACATTACCAGATGGGTTGGCTGGGTTCCTTAAGGTGCGCTTCATCATGGCACTGGTTGATTCATAGATACAGAAGATACAATCCTAGTCCTACAGACATTCTCAGTAGCCTAGTCACATTTCTGATGGGGGATGACTTAATGTTATTCTTATATGTATTTAAGCCTGGCCCAATAAGAGATGACATACTCTTATCAGTGAGCCCATTCTCAAGAGATGGGGAGAGATGATAACAATGAGAGCGACTGATGCTGAGTCGGTTCAAGTTTCATTGCAAAATAATTTTTCATTGTCTCGGCCATTTGCCTGAGAGAAGGTTAAGAAGATAATTGGCATTGCTATCAACAGGGTAAATGAGTTTTCTTGTTTCTTGTTGTCAAACCTTGAGAGAGCTTTATTTGCCTTTTGACAGTGGAGAGGACAAGGGATTATAGAGACAAGAGAGCTTTAGGTAGTATCTTTAAAAATTATGAAAAGACACTGAGAAAGCTGAGAGTTCAACGAAGACCTCTAGATTCACATTGAAGGCTACCTCCAATGTTTCTGGAGCATTCCCCTGAGTCTATCAACAAATTGTAAAATGCAGGGTATCCTACAGCAATCAGGGGATGAGTTCTGGAGACACATTGCCTTCCTCCGACTTCCTTTTCAAAACTACCCAGGGTAGTCTCTATTAAAGTGATCTGTGACATTGCTACCTCCCCTTTTTTAGCTCAAAGGTTGGCAAACTTTTCTGTAAATAGCAAGAGAGTAAATATTTTAGACTCTTCAGGCTACAGGGTTTTATCGCAGCTACTCAATTTGGCTGTTGTCGTGATAAAACAGTCATAAGCGATACAAAAGAATGATTGTGGCTGTGTTCAATAAAACTTTATTTAGGGCACTTGCATTTGGATTTCAAATTATTTTCATGTGTCTTAAAATATTATTCTTCTTTTGACTGTTTTTCAATCATTTCAAAATGTAAAATCATCCTCAGCTCACGGGCTATGCAAAAATGGCAGCAGCCTGGATTTGATCTCTGTTCTAGCTCAGAGCTATTCAACGGAAGTTTCTGTGATGGTGGAAAAGTTGTATATGGGCACCATTCACTACTGCAGATGCCAGTTACATGGGACTATTGATATGTGGCTAGTGTGACAAAATAACTTAATTTTTAATTGTATTTAATTTTAATTAGTTTAAACTTGAGTCGCCACTTGTGGCTACTGGCGACCACATGGGACATAATCTTCTTTCCTATTAACTTGAAAAAACATTCTTATCTCTTGCCTACATAAAACAAACAAAAATAATCCTTCCACTTGCCGCTTAAGTTTTATAGTTAGTGCTCCTTCTTGAGAGATCACAGTTGATGTCTTAGTTTTAATTACATAGTGAACATGGGCAAACACAGATAGTACATGCAAATACTCAAAGTGCACATGTACATAAACACACATAGGAACACAATGCAACTTGTCATTAGAATGTTTTCACTACCAAATTCAGTGAACGATATCATGGGAAAAAACCCATACCTATCAATAAGGATCTTTCTCTCTTATTCAATGTCTACTATGAAAACACAATATTGGCAATGAAAATTATTGCATAAGTGAACTTAAACTTTTCTGTTAGTTTCCTCAAGTATCCGTTATAAAATTCTCTACTTCCTTTAGACATAGCTTCCAACAATGAACTTGCAAAACTGACCCAAGGATAGCATCTTCTAAAGCATGCAAAATGATCATTTTTTAAGTAAATGACAGTACATGAACCTCAGGTCATCTCAGATCAAATCTCAGAGGATCTATGGGCAGCACCTCATGCTGAGCTCACATATCAAGGTCAGAGTAACTGGCCAGTAAAGGACAAAAGCATAAAATCATTAATGCTTACATGGTTTGGGCAATAAGCATCATTTAGCACACATATAAACTTCTATTCATTCAAAATTAACCCAATTATAAAGTATTTTTAATCTTGATTAAGCTCATTTATGGTGAAATTTCTATAACACTGGCAGAGGAGATCTAGCATTAACTAAGGAAATTATAGAATGACAGATGGGTTATTATTGTACATCTTTGGTAAAACAGAACAAAAAATAATAGTAGAAACATGTAGATTAATAATAGGAAAAAAAAAAAAAAGACTTGCCCCTATAATCTCATCACTGTGCTCAAAATAATTCCAGGCCAAGAAGCTCCTTGAAAGATCTTCAAGGCTCCATATGATGCCTTTTTCTTCTTTTGCTATATTCTGTCCCTTGGGAATTTCATTCATGCTCATGAATTCCATATATATATATGAAATCATACACACACACATATGATTCACAAACTTTTATCTTCAACTAAGACTTCTCTCAATTCCAAATTGGTAGATCACACCATCTACATGACTTCTCTACTTAGATGCTTCACAGACACCATGCCATGTTTGACACTATCCTCATGGCTCCCTCCCATCATTCCCAGTTTGGCTGTCTTCCGCAATTCTTTAGGCCAAAGATAGGTGCCACATCTGCCCAGTAGTACCAACTACAAAGCCAGGTAAGTCTTTGACTCTTTCCTTTTCCTCCACCCTACAGCACCATGTCCTACTTCTTATATCCTTCTACATCTCTCTGTTTCCATTGCTGCAAACCAGATCCACACCACCAATGTCTCTTGCCTGCTCTAATATTACAGCCCTAACTAAATTTTTGCATCCTGATTGTCCTTTCCATTCTTCAATTATTCTCCACTTCAATAAATAGAAAAAAATTTTTAAATCTATATCTAGTCTTATAACTACCTCCACCCAGGGTTAATCTAAGTCTTGTTAGGATAAAACCTAAAATTGCTGATGTGGCAAGCAAGGCTGTATGAGTTTCACTTTTGTCTACATTTCTGGCCTCATATTATATCTCTTTCTTGCTCTCTGTGCCCTATCTATGACAGCCTTTTAGTTCCTAAGACCATGGGGCCTTTACATGTACTAATTTCTCTCTCTAGAAAAGTTTCCATGCATCCTTATACTCCTACTCACTCCACTGGACCCTACATCATTTACTGAATTAATTCCTACTCAGATTCAGCTCTTAGTTAAAAAATTACTTGCTCCAAGAAGTCCTGCCCGATCTTCTCTCTTCTATACCTACTCCATGTAGACCAGTCAGGGTTTTTCTGTAGTAAGTTCTTTTGGGAACCATGTTCCTTTTTTTTTTTCCAGAAAAAGTGTCTCAGTTGGTATTAACACATTATTTATGTGACCATTTGTTTATTGCTTACCTCTCTCACTTCTCTGCAAGCACCGCTAGAGCAAGGACCATGTCGACTTTTATAAACCAGTATTTCCCCAGAGCCTGGCATGGTGCTGACACACTGAATAGGTTCTATAACTGTTTGAATAGACAAGAGAATACAACAACAATGATCTAGAGACAGTATGAGTGTGTGGAGGCACCTGGGGATGGGAAAATATATACTGCCAACTTTCCTTACAAACCCAAGCTACTCCTAGGATATTTCTCCTCTATAGCTAGTTTTGACTTATAGGCTCTGTAACCCAACATCAGCTAATATGCAGGCTGTTATGGAGTGTGTGTTGTGTGTGGTTTACTTACTCTTTCCTGCCTCCAAGTTACCTTTCTATTCTTATTATCTCATTTTCCTCACTAATTTTCTATTGATTTTCATCATTCCATTCTGCATGCATTAGTTTAATCTGTGTTCCATCTTCTTAGGAACAAAGCTACCTTTAAATAAATAACATTTATATTTATAAATTATAATTATAAATTATAATCTTTATTGTACCACTAGAGCTCTACGGTCCAAGTTGAGAACCAATGTTGGTGGCTATGTGACAACCTAGTAGCCAGGTGAATACACAAGCCTCATTGTCTCAGTATTATTATTATTTTTTGCCCTGGAAACTACTTGTAGTTTTTATGACATACTCTTCCTCATTCACTCCCTGTCATCCCTGAATTTCCCTGAATTTCTGGGCATGTAATAAAATTAAGATAAATAAAATAGAGACAGGGCCATTCAAACTCTAGCATCCAATGAAAATAGTAGACAGTGAAATCATATAGTCAGTATTAAACCTGTGCTGTGATGTCTTTGGATTTACCTTGAAAACACTCTTCTGGGAGAGGTCTTGGGGTCTGTTTCCCAAGGTCCCCTCAAAGAGATATATTTGCATCCATTTGACATTGATTCATGTAGCCAGATGGCAAAGACAAAGCTGAATCACTCAACACAGTGGAGTGACCTACTTAACAGGCTCAACAATCTGCAGTTTAATACTAAATAAAAGTACTGAGTCTTTGAGTTAAAAAAAAAACGCAGTTTTATTTCTCACTTATCTTACATGCAGCATCAATAGTCTGAATTCTGGATGAATCAGTTCCAACAAGCAAGGATTAAGTTGCTAAACTGATTCCCCAAGGCCAGGAGATAAGACATGTTGTGTGTGTCATTGCCAAGCCAGTGGGTGCTGACAAAAGCCATTGAGAACCAGGAGTGCATATTTAGGCACATAAGGAACAAAATGTCACCAGTAGACAATTGTGATGACCTTACAATGTGGTCATAAGTATCCCAGGGTATTTAGAATGAAGAAGATCCTCAAAGTCCATATAAATTATCTAAGAGAGAAAGTAGAAACTAAATGCATCCCTGGTGAAGAAGCATCCCTGCCCTGAGTTTGTTTCCTGTTAGAAACAGGGTATCAATCAAAAAGATGTGAACTGACTCAGAGCATCCTATAGAAACAAAGATGCAATTAGGGCATGAGCCTCCATATCAAGACATAATTGGTTCAAAATGGCCTTAAACATGTCAAATCAAATATTTATATTTCATTATGATATAAAACTGGGTGAAGTATATATTAATTGATTAGGAAGCTAATAAAATACTATATCAGGGGATATTATAGAGACATCTCTGTTCTCCTCAGTTCATTTCTTAATTTTATTGTAACAGGTCAAAGGTGGAAGAATTATTTCATCAGTCTTAGAAGTCAGAAATGTTTTCCTAATTGGGGTTTTCAATGCCATTTTTGAGGGAGTGATGGGGGAGATGTAGGGCCATTGTTTAAGAAACAGATCCAGTGACCCATGTTTTGTGCCTTTTAATTTGCTTTCTAATGGAAATTCCGACTTTGGTGCAATGATTGGCATTGTGTTCTAAAGATCTTACCTCTAATATTCACATCCTTTAACCCCCAGGCAGTCTTTAGGCATCACTACAGAATTAGTGAAGAGAAATGCTCAGAATCTCACCTCTAGCTCTTTGGTAAACTGGTCTCCAATCTGCTTGGGTCTTGAGTTTAGTCTGACCTTCTTAGGCCCCTTCTCCTAACAACTGCGGGCCAGCCTATTGTCAGTATGAGGTTCCTGGCTACCTTCCTATTCACTCTGAACTTCTGGCATTGAGCACAATGCCTAACACAGAAAGATACTCAATAAATATTTGTTGAATGAATGAACAGAGTGGCTCTTTGAACTTCACTGTTTCCCAAATTAAAAAAAAAAAAGTCTGTCTGTCTGTCTGTCTGTCTGTCCTTATCTATCTTATCTATCTATCTATCTATCTATCCTACCTACCTACCTACCTACCTACCTACCTATCCACCTACCTACCTACCTATTCATCCATCTATCATCTATCTAGGCTAACTTTCTATTGCTCAAATATTTAGGCAAAATATATTAATTTATCCCATAAATTTTAATTGACTATCTACATGCCATGTGCTTGGGGCAATACTAAACAAAGGCATGTGGTCCTTGTGCGGAGGTGAGATAGGCAATAAACAAATAACCACATGAATAAGTTGCTTTCAGAGTGAAAAACCACAAGTAAATCGAAGAAAGGTGATAGAGCCTATTCTGTAGTCAGAAGGTCTCTATGTGGAAAGAGAACATTTGAACAAGAGAACTAAAGGAAAAAGAACCAGTCACAGGGACATCTGGAGGCACAGTGGTATAGCAGCAGAAAGAGCAGAGGCATAATCCTTCTTGGAGACACAGAGAGCTGAAGCATGGTGTACGAGGTGAAGAGTGGCAGGAGGGAGAGGACACAAGGGCCTTGTAGAAGTTTGCTGAGAAGGTAGGCCTTTGCTCTACATCTTTTGATAAGCCAGGAGAGAGTTTAAGCAAGTTCAAGCTAGTGGTTTGATCAGAAAGAGTTTAATTTGCACTTTCTATATGTAATTATGATAAATCATTTCAACATAATGTAAAATGTTAAAGATGCCAACATATGAAAATACCCCTTCTGTCAAAATTATAATCAGTGCACCAATATATTATGACTACTTTCTATCCTTAAAAAAAAAGCTTTCTTAAATATTGAGTCAATAAAAAAAATATAAAATATTCATAAGATATAAAGAACATTGAAACAACACCCATTGACCAGTTTATAAAACACCAGGCTTCAAGTTCTCACTGTGCCTTTTCTTGATCCCATATCCTCCCTGATTCTTCGAAAGAAATGGCAGTCTTGATTTTTTTGGTTTATCATTCTCGCACTTAAAAAAATAATAGTTTACTATGCTTGTAACCCTAAACAATATGTTGATCCACATTGTAGGCTTTTAAACTTATAGACTTGAAATCACATTGTATTTGAATCTATATTAAAAAAGATTGAATAAAAGAATAAAATATGTATTCTCCTGTCACTTGTAAAATTTGCTGAAATTTATCCATGTTGTTGTACATAGCTGCAAGTCAAAGTTATTTAGTTGCTGTGCAATATTCTTTTGTAAGTACATATTAAAATGCTTTCATTTGCTCTTCAAATATAGCTTATTTCCATTTTTTTTGCTAATATAAAAAATATTGTTATGAACATTCTTCAGATACACATATGTAAGATACACATTTGCAAGAATTTCTCTAGCGAGTTTCTACCTTGGCAAGCAATTTCTGGTTCTAGGGAACCCACATCTTTAAATTTGCTAGATAATATCAATTTGTTTCCCAGAGTGTTTGTAGCAATTTACACTCCCACCAGTAGTTTATAATTGTCCAAGATGCAGCATATTCTTCTCAATCACTTAAAATCATCAGACTTAAAAATTTGCCAATCTGATGATGTACAGTAATATAGATTATGGTTTAAATTTATATTTCTTTATTACTAATGAAGTTTACTCTATTTATATGTTATCAACTATTTGCATTTATCCATATAAGAAGCATCTATTTAAGTTCTTACACATTTTTCTATTGTCCATCTTTTTCTTAATCTGCAGAAATTTTATATATTTTATAAGTACTAATTTTTGCTAAGTTATATGTGTAGCAGTTATGTCTTTTCACTTTCTTTAAAGTGTCTCTCGTTAAACAGAATATCTTTTAATTTAGATCAAATTATCCATCTTTCCTTTTATGTTTTGTTCTTTTAATGTTGATAAAGAGATGCTTCCCTTTCTCAAATTCACAAAGATACTTTACATTATCTTCTAAAGATTTATAGTTTTATATTTCACATGTAAGTCTTGAGACCACTTGGACTTGATTTTTGTATATGATGTGAGGCTGGGATCCAATCTCTTTTTGTTCCATATTAATAACTAGTAATAGTCCTGACAGCAAAAAGCCTGAGAAAAGCCATTGATTTCCTGTGCCAACTTTATTATGAATCAAGTTTTCACATCTGTATGCATTTGTTTATGGACCATCTATTTATTATGCAAATGTCCAATTTGCCAATATTCCACCAATATCTTAACTACTATATTTTCATAATGATTACTGGTATGTGATATGGTTACTCTTTGTTCTACTTCAGGAATGTCTCAGTAATTTCTGGGCCTTTGCTTCTCCACATAAGTTATGGAATCAGCTTGTCAAATTACGCAAATTTTGAGGGTTTGGGGACATTGCAATTAATCTATAGATCAATTTGGAAGAACTCAATTTTATGATGTTGGCTCTTCTAATTCGTTGGCATATTATAATAGACTTTCATTAATCCTTTTCAATAAAATGTTATATAGTTTTCCATAATCTTCAATATATGTCACTAAAGTATTGGGTATAGTATATCTGTTATGATATTGTAAATTTTAAAGTTATGCTAGCTTCCTATTGCTTATTTATAGAAATGTAATTGACATTTGCATACTGATTTCATATTTAGCAAATTCATAAAATTCTTATTAATTAAAATAATTTAATTGGAAAACATGGAAATTGCATTTTGAGAACAATTTTATCACCTAGATTTCTAATCTTGGAAATATAGATTCTTACCATTTGAAAATCATATTTTTCTTCACTTGCCATCTAAATGTTATAACTTTTTTACTTTTTCTCAGCTAGGAAGGAATAATAGTAGACATGTTTGTCTAATGGAAATGTTTTAATTATGAGGTTTTCCTTAGATATGTTTTTGTTTTATAATATACACACACATATACACATGTACACACACACACACACACACACACACACACACATTAGTAAAGTTTCTAATTGTGTTGTCTTATCTAAATCTTCTATACCTTGGTGATATTTTTTGGAGAGGTCTACTTGATATACTGATTACTTAAATAAGTGTAAATATATTCTACTAGAGGTAGATACAGTATTGTCAATATTTTTATATATTATAATAGTACATTATTATGTGCATATAAGTTTAAAATTTTTATATTCTCTTCAAGAACTGAACATTATATCATCAAATAGCAGCCTTCTTTGTTTTTGCCTTTATAATTTATTTGATGAGTATAGCTAAAGCAGGTTTCTTTTGTTGTTATTTGCATAGTATATTTTTTCTATTTCTTTCTAAACCCTTATGTTTCAGATATATTAAGATGCATATTGGTTAATTTTTAAAAGGCTGACAATCTGATATTCATAAGTAGAACATTTTGAAATGTTTCAATTATTGGTATTAATAGATTCATTTTTTCATCTTTTTTGTGTTTTCTCTTTTTTTTTTCTTGATTTCTTTTGGATTGCTCTTTCCAGTCTCATAATTTTTCCACTGAAACATATGCAGTTATACACTCTTTTTATTCTTTTAGTGGCACTAGACATTTCAATATTTTTCAGTTTAGGGTTAATCAATATCTTTACCCTCTTGCTGGACTTAAATACTTAATTACCCTAGACACTTAGCTTTCTTCTTTTTTCTGCAAAATCAGTTCTATTTGCCTTCTACCTTCTAATTATATACTGATTTTCTATGTACAGTTATCTGCTTTTTTGTATTCCTTGACTCTTTCTTCTCTAGTATTTTATGAGAAACCATTTAAATATCACCTCTAGCAATCTGTCCTGCAGAAGAAATACACAAGACTCCTTAAGGATATTTAGACATACGTATTTTATATTTTATGGTTTCTATTATTTTATGTTATACATAATCATATGTATATTGCTGCTATAGAGGAAAACTGTTGACTTTTAAAAATTAAATTATATCCAGTGTCTAACGAAATTCTTTTTAATTATATGTTTTCAATTGTCTTATAATCAGCAGATTTTTTAAAAACATTCAAATAGATATAGGTCTTATCTCTTTCCTTTTGTTGTACTGTAATTCACTAAGATGGAATATGGTTGGGAGAAGAGCGTGGTTGGGAGCACGATTGGGAGAACAAAGCACCAAGGCTGGAGACTAAATTTCTGTCCTGGTTCTACCACTACCTGTACGTGGATCTCTCTGGGCCTCTTTTCACATTTGCTAAGTGAAAGAAGGTGTCAGCCTGGTTTATTTTAAAACTGTTTGCATTCCTTATTGTCTATGTAATTTTCTCAAATTCTCTATCTTAGTTTGCCTGGGTTAGTAATAGCTTTATCTCACCTTCGATGATTTAAATTTAATTTGTCCTTGGCCCATCAACACATTTTTGTGCGAATAAGGAAAATAGAAGAGCATAGCACTACAGTCTGAACGCAAGATGTTGTCAGAAATCCGGTGGAAAAAATCCTCTGTTAAGGAAGGATAAATCTGGGGAAATGCCATTTCTGGATACTGGAGGTAATGAAAGCAAAGCCCTCTGGGTTATATAACCAACTTTTCAATTAGTATGCTTCCTTCTCCCCTTTATTTGTGTATAAATTAATAGCAGCTGAAAACAAAGGAACACAGGGGGAAGAAGACTGGAACAAACAACGCAATAGAGCAGAAATTACATTTCCCTGACATCTGCACAACAGAGAAGGGAGGCGTGTGATCTGAAATCAAAGAGGACTGAAGTTTTAAAATAATGGACAATACCTAGATACCTGGTGTGGAGACAGTTATGCAGAAAGACACAGGGATGTGTGCTTGCTTGGGAATTTGTTTGCTGGTGTCATAGTAGAAGGATGTGCTTAATAATATTTACATGTGTTTTGCAAAAAATTAATGGATTAACATGTTTAAGAGATAGGTAATGCACATGGTGCAAAATTCAAAGAGGCTAGTCAGGGGCACTCATCTCTTCCCAATACTGAGTTATAATACAATTTTACTGACAATATTAAGTACCAATACAGGATTTCAAAAATAAGTTTACATATATATATATATATTTAATGCAAATGTGCATCATAAATGGATGAATGGATGGACAGAGGACGGAGTGCTACTTTTAAATCCACTGCCCTCCTGTTTCGAGAGAAAAGATGTTAAAAATAAACAAACCCTATTTCCCATTGTATTATTTGATAAATGACTATATAATTCCAAGATTAGAAATCTAGTTGATAAAATCATTCTCAAAATGCAATCTCTGTGTTTCCAACTAAATTAGCGTTAACCTTTAGGTGGAATAGTTGCAAAGGCCAGAATCACTGTCAAAATGACAGAGAGCAATGCACTGATGGCTACCCTAGGTGTTTTTAGTTGTTATCTTGGGCCCTTATAAAATCTTATATAATAGCTTTTTTTCACTTTTTAGTTTGCCTGTAAGGCTGTAAAATGGAGGTCACAGGAGAAGCTCTCTTGCCTCTGTGCCTTCACAGTGGCATCCATTCACCTGTGAATACATCTATAGGCTAAATCCATTAAAATATCACCAGAAAAGTGGTTGTCAAGAGCCAGTCTAATTAATTTGTCTATTAGGAATATTATATTTTAGAACTGGTCTTAATAGAAGGATATCCTGAGCCTTTACATATAAAACAGATACTTAAAAAAAAAAAACAAAAAAAACCCCCTAAATTTCTGGTTATAGCTCAGCAGAATTGGGAATAATTTTTATCCATGAAACAGCAATGTTTTACTTCTAAAAAGTGTGAGTTTAAAGGCTTTGACTAAAAATCTAGCTAAAGCTTTTGACAAGAGTTCAATTTGGTAGAGAAAATTATAAGAGAAAACAGGAGAAGCCTGGCTCCGCCTAGACGAGTGTGTCTTTTGTTCTGTGTGACCCAACCTTCATGAAACTGTTTGTTATTCGCCTCATTACAAACATTTCTCTGTCACAGCAGGTTTTGGGTCAGGAGAGGACTCGGTGTCCAGGAAACCCGCAATCAGGTTAGAAAACTCCCAGGAGATCCATTCCCTTTCAATTGACTCTGAGTGGCTGGCACTGCCAACCTCACCTCTGAGCTGTCTGCCCATTAAATGGCTGTCATTTAAGTCACAGCAGAAACACTTCCTCAAACCACTCTCCCTGGAGTTATAGGAGCTGCACTTTCAGTGACAGAAAGAAAAGATGTCCTAGCCTTTCTAACTATTAAAGGAAATAGAGTTGCTTCAAAATTCCACTTCCTAAGGGATTGGTTTTAAGAGTTTCTTAGGTAAAGTTCAGTCTTTCAAAGATATCCTTCCCATTTTCAGCTTCCTAAAATGGTGGCTAAGTCTATTACAGAACTCAGTATATCTTCAAAGTGGGAAGAGAGAAGATGGCAGGCTCAGACCCACAAGGCTTCTCTCTGTATCCTCACAGGTCTCTGCTTCGAGTCTGCTGTTCTAGATTTCTCCATGGACTAATGGCTACTGGCCGTTTGGGGTGACTGATTGGCAGACACTGCTTAAGTCCATGGTCTGGTCTACTTGACCCAAGGGAGACTCTTTGTCTTGTTCTTAGCACCAGCCCTCCTCAAAACCACTATTTCCCATCTTTGGGGCACACAGGAACTTTCCTGTTCTAAGACATGAGTCCTGTTTTTCAGATTTTGGCCCGAAAAGTAAAAGTGAGAGAGTTACATACAAATCTCACCTCATGCTCTATTCTCTCTCCTCTTCTTCCCACAATCCCTGGAGTTGGAAGTGGGTAGGCTTTCCTCTTCCTCTGTCACAATCTGAATTCTGATATCGTCGCATGTATGCTAAGCCTCTAGCCCCTCACACCTGGCTCATGTGGTAAAAGAAGCTAAAAGAATTTGGAGAAATTCTTTACTCTCTTGAAATTTCTGTGTTTTTTTTTTTTTTTTT